>NC_056736.1:176671212-176901212 GCF_019279795.1 Protopterus annectens
TGGAAACAGCACAAGAAGGACCTCCTTAGCTAATGGGAGGATGAGTTTAGGACTGTTGACATCCCACAGCTGTGTAAGCATACAGATCTATCAGTATTAAATGATACAGAGTATAATACCCAGGCAAGACTGTTATTCGATATGGTTTCATTTTTCTTCTGGTCTTCTTTGGTTTTGTGCAGCTGCAGAGATCTGATGAAGCATGGTTTATCCATGTGAAAGTGCTTATCCTGGTGTTTTATTTGTTTAAATAAACTGGATTTTAGAGCTTTGGTGGTCCTACCTTGCTTTTTCTATTTTTTGTACAGCTGCCAAAGACATTGCAGCAAACTATGAGGTACACCAAGAGAGGTTAACTCGCATCTATATTAGAATCATGAAAACCTAAAACACGAATACAAGTACTTCGACACATAAAGAGCGATCTACCATAACAACGAACCACGTACTGAGTGAAAACCAAAACACCGAACAGATTTCCCTAACCAATAGCACCATGGAGGTATACCTAAACTAACTACACAAAAGTAACATAACACACTTTGCTGGGGGGCAAGCCCCCTTGCACCCCCCCTGTGCCCCCCATCTCTCCTACTTAAATATACCAACTCTGAGATTGCACTACAGTGTGGAAAATGGTACATTCCCTTATCCCCAGGATCGTGCTGCTGGCCAAACAAATCCGTTTAGTGTTTTGCTTTTCGCTCAGTATGTGGTACGCTGTTATGGTAGATCGCTCTTTATGTGTTGACGTACTTGTATTTGTGGTTTCTGTCTTTCGTGCTTCTAATATAGACCCATTAACTCACCTCAGAGTGTCATGGGGTACATATGCATCAGGCCTTAATATAAGCCTAATATGTATTGTAGTGGTATGCAATATGGCAATACTGTAATAAACAGTGGTATTTATGATATTAAAGCAGTGCACTTAATTAGTGGTACAACAGAGTAAGACCGGCCCATCATACTTGGTTGTGGTAAAGGTGTAAAGACTGGATAATCATAAGTGTTCATTTTCTGGAATGATATAGTCATGTGATATGCCATGGATCTAATTATCTCTCTCTTTTCTTTCTCACCCCACTTCTTCTCCCTCATTCTTTCCTGAGTGTGTGTGTGTGTGTGTGTGTGTGTGGTGGAGGAATAGTTTATATATCTAAAACATAAACCTGATATGAAGAATAGAGAGGTAGACTGACCACTGCGGATTGGCCCGCCATCCTTCCACAAGCTGCAACACCCACATCCAGCACTTCAGGGTCCCAAGCTGTAAGCACTCCCTCCACAACCCATGCTCTACCTGCTGCACCTGCCCCATCCAGATTAGGTAGCTCTACCCTAGCAGCTGATTCACTGGTACCCTCTGGGAGTAGTATTAGTGAAGGTGGTGATTTTTTCACCCAACAAGAGCTGACAGAGCTGGTTGGGGGTATTATTGAAAGGGGTCTCATTGCCTGAATCAGCTGTGTCAAAAAGGTGCTTTGTCACATTGCCAACATGACGCCACATTGAGCACTGACAGATGAAACTGAGACATGTGACAGTGTTGACAGTTCTAAAGATAAAGACTAGATGCTCACTGTTCTCAGACTTGACATGGGTGCACCTCTGATGCCACCTGCCTATCCCCAATCATGGTGTACCCCAACTTCTTTTGTCCATCATCATCCTTGTCTGTGTAGTTTGTCCTGTATGTATGGACCTACTTCCTCACCTAACCTTCTTAGCTGAACTTCACATTCCTAATCATCTTCCCCAATATTCTTCTCTCCTTGAAAGAAAAACAAATTGTAAAAAAATGGGCACCTGTCCCACAAAAATTAATGACTCATACATAGCTCTCCCCTTCACTTGTGTGTCTTCTTGATACACTTGATTTGGTATAATTGTATGTACATTATTCTGTTATTGTCACCTACCCTCGGTAAGGTGGTAGTCCAAAATCATTAAATCATGGCTAGAGTTCTACATTTATGCTGTGAAGAAGTGGATAGCTATTGTTCTTTCCCACTACATTCCTGCAAATCTCTCTGTTATTTCTCCTGTGTCCTCACAATTGCTTGCTCCCCATCCATCCCCAATTTCACCACTTTTCTATCGACTCCTTTTTCACAAATTTAATCTGCCCAAAAAGTAGAATCACACACAGCACACAGAGACAGAAATAGCTCATAAGAAAGCCATCACTTTTTGTCATCAGCATTTGCATGGAGTTTGGCATTGCATACCAATGTCAATTGAAGGTGAGTGGTAGTACATGTCCCATGGTGAAACCTATTCAGTTGTTGGCATCACTCACAGTAGCCTGGTTATATTCATGCAAAGGTGGTTAAACATGCTGCACTATTGGATTAGAGAGTAAAGGCAGAATAAAGGCAATACTTGTCAACATTTACTCTAACTATTCTTTGACTAGTGAATGTAACAAAGTGCAACGTCCTGTGTGGGGTGTTGACATAAAACACTTGTCTGAAGATTGCTTTTTGGTCATAGCATCAAATTTTTAAGTAGTGACGTATGTCACATTATTTCTTACTGCAAAGTTTTACTTCAATGATATCTTCAATGACACACATCTTAAATTTTATCCATTAGCAAACTTTCATGAACCAGTTTTGAATAGTATTACAAAAAAGCATTTGCAAACACATCCATGCAGATAAGGATAAAGTATGAAATCACCCTTACTCTGCCTTTGTTAGCATTAGTGCCTTTCCTGTGAATGAGTTGCTTATGCATCCTTCTAAGCCTCTTCCATTTTATCAGTGTAGTGCTCCACAGTCACATGATGTCTGGCAATGTGTAGCTGTAGTATGTCATGCTAAATGGCACTTCAGGTGTTATTTCATATTGTGGCGAGTGTTTGTTTTACACCTCATTGTATACCCAATTAACTTGTGATTTCCATTAAAGCATATTTATGTAGGCATAAAAAAATAGTTCAGTAGCTGTTACATATACAATTTTTCCTGGAAACATATTTATAATAGTCATGCCTAGATATTCTTAAAGTTATGATAAAAAGTTAATATAATCACAGTCTGACAATATTTGTAAAATCATCTGTGTATTGGAGTCAAACTTTGCATGAACTCTACTTTTTCACTTAGCTCAGAGAGTTTATACCTTATGCAACAGACACAGTTAGGTTGATAGGTGAATTGGCTTTACTTGGTACTTTCCAAAGTGTTAATGGTTGTGCATCACTGCTAAGCCTGTTTGCTCTACAGAAGGCAAACCAAATTAAACATTTTTACTTTTTTCCTTCATCAGAGAACTCTGTTTGCTCACAGCATACTGTTGCACAAATGGGGAAGGCAACCACAACACTTCATTTTTTCCCTCCTGCATTGGAACATTAATTATTGCTTGGTATTGACAGGCCACATTTCCCATGCATGAGTACATACCATAACTAGTATTAATGCCATTCATTTTTGTCTACATACCATCCTCATAACCTAATGATCCTTGAATAATTCATTATCCATCCCGTGTTTCACAAGAGAGTGGATCTTGTATATACAATACAGATAGCTACATGTCATTTTCGGTTCTGCAGTATACAATAACTGACATAAGTCAACAGTATGTGTGTATCAATGAGAATAACATTGACCTTACTCAGTCATATCAACAAATATGGATTTGCACAAAAACTTCAACATCAGAATATCTTCTCTGACACAGAATGAGACTTTAATCCTATCCACACTGCACTGTCAGACTACAAAGTCAAATTTTTGCAGTGGCACTTCTCTTACATAATGTGTCCTCTAGGTTTCATACTTTTGTATGGGGGCTCTAATCTGAAAGCACTCAAGTTGAGTGTGTCTGCCATTGTGCAGATATGATTGTAAATACTGCTTCCATAATACAATATTAGCCTGGTGTTCATTTTAAACTGCTGGATAAGGCAACATTAATTTCAAACTCTTTTCATTTCATCTTCTCTGTTAAACAACACTGGTGTCATTCTATATAAAGTGTACTCTCACACTGTATAAGTCAGACTTCTGCAGTGTCACTTGTATTAAGTACTGTATCCTATAGATTGCATAATTAAATAGGTAGGGTATTTTAATCACACATCAGTCAATTTGTGTGTGTATATGGTGTTGATCAGCTATGACCTTATCTACTGTTGTCCACAATACAGAAATAGCTTGTAGTTAAATTTAAACTGCTGGATGAGTCCATATCAATTTCAGGCCATTCTTGCAACATCATCAACTCTGTTAAACCATACTGACATATCCTGCATAAAGTACACTTTCCTTCAGCAGAGAACTCTGTTTGCTCACAGCATACTGTTGTGCAAATGGGGAAGGCAACCACAGCACTTCATTTTAGAATTGGGCTTTGGAGCTAACATGGAAAGATACAATATAAATCAAACTTCTGCTGTGTCTCCTAGATAGGTTTGGGGTTCTAATCTTACAGCAGTTAAAGTATGTGTGTGTGTGTGTGTGTGTGTGTGTGTGTGTGTGTGTGTGTGTGTGTGTGTGTGTGTGTGTGTGTGTGTGTTGTTATGTAAATATGACCTTAACTACTGCTGGACTTAATAACATAGTAGTCTGGTATAAATTTTACTTTGCATGGTTTGTCCATTTCAGACCCTTCTCCCAATATCATCTTCTTATCAAAACAATACTGATGTCAGCCTCTATGAAGTACACTCTCACAAGGTATACGTCAGACATCTGGGGTGGCACTTGTGTTAAGAGCTATATCCTCTAGATTGCATAGCTAGATAGGTAGTGGGTTCTTATCTCATGGCAGTCAAGTTGTGGTCATGCATATGGAGTTGTGTAAATAATGACCTTAACTACATCTGTCCTTAATAACATAGGAGCCTGCCATACATTTTGCACTGCAGGGTTTGTCCACATCAATTTCAGACTGTTCTTCCAGCAAAGTAACAATGATGTCATCCTCCATAATGTGCACTAGCACAGTGTATAAGTCAAACTTCAGTGGTGATGCTTGCTTTAAGTACTGTGCCTTATACGTTGTAGAACTCAATAGGAAAGTGTTCTAATCTAACCACAATTAGGTTCAAAGGTTCATAGGTGTTTACTAGCTAACGGCCACAAGGGCCTTTTTAAGCCTTGTCATGCATCCCAAATTTCTGACAGGTTCTGAAACCCTTGATAAGCATGGGCCTGGGAGATGAACCATTTACAGGTTATGGGTGTTCATTAGAGACATTGGTGCCAAACCAGGGATGAAGGTCTGGTTTCCCATCCAATTGTCCATGTTGCACTTGAATTGGGTTAGGGAGGAACTCTTTTTCACATGGATGGGAAGCCTGTTCTATAGACATGGTAGTCTCTGGGATGCATACCTACCTCTCCAACGTGTCCTATTTTTTGTCTTGCTGAGCTCTGTATCCAGTGTTTTTCTTCATTTAATTTTAGTCCATATCACTGACACCAGTTGTTTGTCTGTGTCAGCCCCTCCTGGAGAACATTTATGTCAGTGTACTATTCAATGACAGCTCCTAATTTGCAATCCTCAGCAAATTTAGTCATACCTCTGACATTGGCCTTGACTTCTGAGAAGTAAATTCCAAAAAGGAGTGGTCCAAGGACTAATGCCTAAGAGACTCTTCTTGAGACTGGCATCTTTGTAGAGGTGGGCTCCCCAATTCTAACTAACAATATTGACACCATCCACATTACAAACAAGTCTCTGGTTTCTTTTATTCTAGCATTTAGTCCAGAAAGTGGACGGATTATCACTATAATAAAGAAAAATTGGAACCTGCTAAGTAATAATCTTGAACTGCATACACTATTAAGGCTATAGCCCTCTTTTACCTTTAAGAAGGGTAAGAACCTGAAAAATCTTTGGAAGAAAGCAATATTAGAGCTATAAGGAACCCAGGTATGACCAAGTGTGAATCTTGCAATTACTGCAAATTTATGGATATAGGATACACATTTTCCATTAGGGACCACCGTTATAGCATTACCTCAGGTAGATTCAATTGTAATTCTACTTATGTTATATATTTAGCTCAGTGCCAATTATGTCCCGCCTTCTATGTGGGGAAGACCGACCGTAGACTACGAGAATGGGTATATGAGCATCTTTATTACATCATTAAAGAAAAACTGAAAATGCCCTAGCTAGTCACATAAAAGTGAATCCTACCCACAGTTTCACTTTTAGAGTTATTGATCATATTCCAAAAGGCCTAAGGGGTAGACCTAGATCCCTACTGTTAGAGAAAAGGGAATTAATGTGGCAGATCCGGTTGGATGCTTGCCACTACCCTGGGTTAAACGATTGTTGTTCAATACAGTACCTTTTAAAAGTTAAAAACTTGACTAGGTAGTTTATAATACTTATGGTCAACAACTACCATAGGTTTGTGTTGCAAACAACTTATAGGGTGAATGTAAAGGCTGAGTTGTACTTATTTGTAAAGCAAGATTTTATGTTAATCAATTTTATTATTACGTATGTTTTAATTTCTTTTGATTGTACCATGTCTGCATGCTGTTTCATCTATTGCACTATGCCTGTAAGCCGTATTGACTGTTAAGCTGATGTATTCTTGCTAATCTAGAGCCATTTACTTAGGCTAATTGATATCTATTAAGCAATTAAATGAACAGGAGAAAGAAGGGGGAAGTGTATTTAAGCAACTTTGTATTTGCTGTTAGTTGTCTGAAGAAGTCTAGTTATTTAACTAGATGAAAAGCGATTAACTTCACTTGTTGGTATTACTTGGTATTACTATTGGTTTTACTTTTGTTATTTTATAAAGAGCTGAAGAATCTGAGGTGCTGTCTAATCCTGCCTTGACTGTTTTGTTGCAGTTTGTGGTGCTGTTTGTGTTTTTCAACACTGTCTGCTTTAGCTCTTTGCATCATAGCTTCTTACATCAGAGACTGTTATCTAGTCTTTGCTGTCTCCTTTAGCTCATTTGTAATATATGACAATTAAAGGCACATGTCTGAATGCTGTACATGATGACACTTGCTGCTGTCAGCAGTTGTGTAGCATAGCTATGCAGCATTAAAATCATGTTGTGCTTTGATATTTCTTTATGAGTCACAAGAAGAAATCATACATAGGTTTTGAAATGCAGTTCATTTAAATATAATCAGCAAGATAAATCCATAAAAGACACATGCATAGTTTAAAGCTGTATTACATAAATGTATAAAGATGTATGCATACCATTTGCCATGTTTACTACTCTTTTTCTAGTTGTTTATGATCATTTGATTTGATATTTTATGTTACTTGTCCTTTACATGTGAGTCATCTAATTTTTTCTCTTGTCTGCACCTGAATTAATGATCTTGAATTCTAAGCATTCCTGGTAAAAAAAAAAAAAAAAAAAAAAAAAAACCAGCATAAATGAATGTTAAACGAAACCATGCAATTGTATTCTATTCCTCCTTTACTGTGCTTTTGTCTGTTAAGACACGTTTGAGTTTGCATGAGACGTTAGATTAGACAAATCTTTTAGCACAGGAAAAAAAGTAGCTGCATGTTTCATAGGTTCATAGGTTCATACGTGTTTACTAGGTTAATGACCATAAGGGCCTTTTTAAGCCTAGCCATGCATCTCAGATGTCTGACAAGTTCTGCTACCCTTAATAAGTGTAATCAGGGACTTGGGTGGTGAAACATTTACAATCAGGACCCTGGAAGATAAACAATTTACAGGCTGCCTGTGTCCATTAGAGATATTGGTGCCAAACCTGGGATGAGTTTCCTGTTCCCCAACCAATTGTCCTAGTTAAAATTGAGTTGGGTTAAGGAGGAACTCTGCTTCACATGGATGGGGAGCCTGTTCCATAGAGGGGTAGTCTCTTTGATACACACCTGTCTCTACAGCAGGCCCTATTTATATCACAGACAAGGTTTAAGTCTTTAGAACAGGTAATTGTGGTGCTGTTTGTTTTATGGATATGCAGGAGGTCCATCAGAGTGGGGTCTGACAATGCCTTACATGTCAAGCATAGATGTTCCATCAACAGCCTGTAGGAGACAGAATACAGGGATAGGGCCTTGAGGCAGTCTGCACAGGACATGTTCTTACACTCTGCATTCTTTTAGCGAGGAACTTCTGTGTACATTCCAAATCTTGGATATGCCTGGTTAGGTACATACCAAAGGGGGCATTGTACTCAATGATAGAGCTGATGAATGCCGAATACAGTGGAACAATGAATTCCTTTGACCTAGATGCCATACCTTTGTTTATAAGTTGCCCAACACAGAGAGATTTCTTCACTACTGTAGGCACATGATGGTCAAAGGCTAGATTAATGTCTATGTGTGTCCCCAAGTCTCTGACTACTGGGTCAGCTCTTAGGAGTGTGTTGTCAATATGATAGTTACCAGAGGTGGATGACTTCCCAAAGGATACTATTATGCATTTCTTGGCATTTAGTTTTAGTTCATGGCTCTGGCACAAGTTGTTTGTGTCAGCCCTTCCTTGAGAACATTTGAATCAGTAAATGATTCAATGACAGCACCTAATTTGCAATTATCTGCAAATTTAGTCAGCCAGAGGCCATTGACATTGGCCTTGACTTCAGAGAAGTAAATGATAAAAAGAAATGGTTTTAGGACCGACCACTGAGGTACTCCACTTGTGAATGGCCTCTTTGTAGAGGTGGACTCCTCAGTTCTGACTTCCTGGGTCCTATCTGTGAGCCAGCTGGCTAGCCATTGGATAACACAAGGGTTTGTACCTAATCTCTTAAGTTTGTCAATAATGCCTGAGTGTGTGTGTGGGGGGGGGGGGGATTGTGTAAAACATTTTGGCCAAGTCAAGGTAGGCAGTATGAACCATTTTGCCCATATCCATTGCTTTGGTGACCTTCTCAAAGAACACCACCAGGTTGAGTAGCCATGACCTTCCCTTGATGAAACCAAATTGGGTTGGGTACAGTGTCTGAAGGTTTCTTGTGTCATTACTGATCATGTCCATGATAATTCTTTCCATGTCTTTGCATGAGACTAGTGAGACTTATCGTTCTGTAGTTTCCAGGGTCTGTAGATAGCCCATCTTTCTGCAGAGTGATGACTGTTGCTCTTCTCCATTCATGAGGCACAAAGCCTGTTTGGAGGCTACAGATAAATAGCAGTTCCAGAGGGCCTGATAGATCATATTTCATGCTATTTTGAAGGCATCTTGGGATATTGCCTGGGCCCATGGATGCAGTGTTTTTGGCCTTAGCAACAGCATTAAGGACCTGTTCCTTATTGATAATAGGGGAAGTTATATTTGATGGTATTTCCTGAGGGAAGGTTGATGGCAAGAGAGGGGTAATGTTCGAGCTGAATTTATCGGCCAGCAGGTTTGCTATATCTTCTGGCTCAGTATAGGTAGCTCCATTTACAATGAGCTCTGGACATAATTGTGTATTGCCTTTGAGGTTATGAACATAGCTAAAGAAAGCCTTGTGGTTGCCCTTGGCATGAGAAGCCAAATTAACCTCAAATTGTCTTTGGTAGACTTTATTTGTCCTCTGAGTTGATGAGAGTGCTTTTATCCTGCTGAGTGTTGCACCTCCTAATTTTTGCCTTGATTTTCTTCCTTCTGTTATATAGCCTATCAAGTGGTGTGATTCCACCAGGGTGGCTTGTTTTCTGAGTTAGTTTTGTACTACTTCCTGGTGGGCATAGATCCCTATGGCTGCTGGAAATAAAAACAGATATACTTACTGCACAAAGAAAAGACTAGCGAATACCTTGAATAAAGTTATTTCTGTTTTTCTAAATGTTAACTAGATAAGCCTCATAGGTGAATGTGCTCATGTTTTGTGATAGCTATTCATAAGATAATAAGCTCATAGGAAGTTACTAGGCTAATGGGCCTAGGGCCCTTATAAGCCTAGCCAAGCTCTTACCCTTATTTTCATGATCAGCACCTCTTGCCCCTGTCCAAAAGGGACACAGCTGGAACTCCTAGGGTCAATTTACAGTCACCCATCCAATAGTCCAGACTGTGTTTGAGGAGAAACAATGAATTTCTCTGTTTGATATGAAATTGGAGTCTATTCCAAAGGTATTGCAACCTCTAAGAGACAAATCTGTCCCAACAGCACATTTTATTGGTGTCACATATCATGTTAAGGTCTTTACAGCGAGTAACCTGTGTACCATTTGACTTATAGATATGCAGCATTTCTAATAATGCAGTGTCAGATATTGCCTTGTATGCAAGGCAGAGATCATTTCTGAGTAGTCTGTATGAAACAGAATATAGTGACAGTGATTTAAGATGATCCCCACAGGACAGATGCTAAAAATCTTCAATTTTCCTTGTGAGGAACCTCTGTGGTTTCTCCAATTGCTGCAGGTGCTTAGAGAGGTACATATCAAAAGGGGTGGTGTACTCAGTTATTGGCCTGATAAGGAAAGAGTACAGGGAGGATATAACTTCTTTTTTTCTGGAGGTAATGCCCTTATGTATGAGATGAGCAATATAGAATGCCCTTCTTACCATTGTGGAGCATTGTGATCAAAGGTAAGACTGCTGTCAACCTGGGTACCCAGGTCTCTCACCACTGAGTGTGTACTTAAAGTGTTGCTTTTGTGTGATAGTTAGAAGGAACATTGCTTTTACTGACAGCAATGATAACACTTTTTTGCATTGAGTTTAAGGCCATGACTTTGATACCAGTCATTTGTTTGTGCAAGACCCTCTTGTAGGATGTTGACATAGTTTGAAGATTCTATGATTGCTCCCAGTTTCCAGTCATCAGCAAACTTTGTCTGCCACAGGCCTTTAGTTTTTGCTTGTACTTAACAGAACTATGTTCCAAACAGTAGTGGTCCCAGGACAGATCCCTCTGTAACACCACTGGTTACAGCTCTGCTGGTGGAGATGAATTTCCCTTTTTGACCATATGAGTTCTATCAGTGAGCCAGTTAGTGACCCATCTAATGATATAAAGGTTGATGCCTAGTTGGGTGAGTTTGTCAATGATGCCTGAGTGGAGGATAGTGTCAAATACTTTGGCTAAATCCAAGTAGGCTGTATTAAGCATTTGCTTCAGTAACTTACATTAAATCACAAACTGCAAGACTAGAGTGGAAAAGGCAAGCACACAACATTAAGATGAAACTCAAACAGCTTACAGCTTTAAACATGTTGTTCTGATTCTTTTTGAACTTGTAACCGCTGAGCATTAACCCCTCCCTTTAATCCAGGTTCAGTCTAGTAGAAGGGACGACAATGTCCTGTGGTACATTTGGTTGGGGACACATGACTGAAGTGAAATTTAGAAGCAGATGTATGAGTGCCACAAATTCACTGTGAGCACATAGCGGCATACCCACAGTTTCAATAAATGAGTGCAAAGGAGGGAAATAAAGTCCATGTGCCTCCCTCCCAAGGTACAATGAGGCAGTAGTCAGTACAGCAGGTGTCAGAACCCAGTGAACATGTCAGTGGCAGGAACAGTGCAGTGTACAATAGACAATGTTTTTATTAATGGTGTGTGTGGACCATTTCCCCCTTCACAGTGTCTAGAGAACATTACCTAAAACACATAACTGGAGCATTTTTGTGACTATAGTAGCTTGCAGGATTTCCTACTTTAGTAGCACTCTTCTATATGTGGTAGATACATCAGCATGTAACAAGCATAACATACACTACTTCCCCACCCTCATGCATTACCGTATTGAAGCTGTGGGCATAATGCTGCATGATTTTCTTACTTACAATACATTTGCAACAGCCATCTGTCTCTGTCATTGAATTTCACTTCAGCCATATGTCCTCAACCAAATGTACCACTGAGGCATTTCTTACCACCTAATAAACGTAACCCTCTAAGAATCCATCACTGAGTTCTTCTTCATCTCCTCAGTTTGCTGTAGCATACATCACCCCATTTGAGATTGTTCATCTACACTGGATATTTACTTACTATGCCTTAGTTTGTATGCAAATGATAGGCAAAGATCAATTTCTAAGCATGTAAGAGACAATAATCTAGTAGGTATAGAGATACTCAATATTTTGCATGGCTTTAACTTGCATATACAGCTTAAAATAACTTGAAAGGCACATGAACTTGTGGGATACAGCTGGGATGATTGGCTAAACCTATAAAGGCCTTACTGGTCATTCGGCTAGTATAAAACTATGAACTTATGAACCTTATCCCTACTGCATCCTTAGGGTTATGACCTACATACATAGTGATAATCTCATGAATGCACATTCACACACGCGCGCACACACACACACACACACACACACACACACACACACACACACACACACACACACACACACACACATTCAAGTTAACCATGTAGTTTAGCTTGTAGTGCTATGCATGTTTTCAGTTTTCAGTGCTGCCAGCTGTGTCCATGAACAGATACCAGGTCTCTGTAGGCTGTGGACTGAGCTGAGTTCTCCTCCAAGGATCGATGACTTTGTGTCAACTGCTCCTTCCTACATTTTCTGGACAGCTTCTACAGTAAATACGTTGTCAATTGACTTCCTGTTATATGGGACATAACCAAACCACATCATTTAACAACCATTGAAAATGTCTTTGTTGTGCTATGTCAAGTCAGCAGAAACTCAAATGCCATAGGTCAGCAAGTATGAATCTGTTGTACTTTGGAGCATGCCCTAAAGGCATTTTAATTATTTAGATTGTTGTTGTATGTCTAGAGACTGCTGTGCCATTCATTTAGTGGTCTCTTTTTGTTTCACCTTTCTGATTACTCTTTATTTCAAGCTTCCATACAATCGCAATTTGTTACAGCTTGTGCAAAGCTCTGAAACCTGTTCATGCATTGGCATATACCACGATCAACATTCTGTTCTGCATTGAGAAAGTTGAATGTCCATCATTTCCAGTTCTATACTATACTTAATATCCACAAGTTGGTCTTTTTAACCCTACAACCTGAAAAAGTTAACTTTTCCAACAGTCTCTTTCAGGTATTGCACTCTGCAACTCTGTGACTACTATTAGTTATTGGGAACAAACTGAAATATCTGCAGTTTGGTTCATAGGTTCATAGGTTCATACTAGGCTATCTGCCCTAGGGCATTTATAAGCCTAGCCAGAGTGTGTTTGGCTTTCGCCACCCATTTTAAATTAATTTTGCTATGCCCTTTTTCGAGGTTAGTATACTGTGCCTCTGTCTAACAGTGACACAGAAGTGATACCCGGGATAAACCTACGATCTCCCATCCACTCATCAAGATTCCTCTTGAAGAGAGTCAATGAGGGACTCTGCCTAACCTGGATTGGGATTTTATTCCAGAGTGAAGGGAGCCTCTGGGTTATGAATCTGTCCCTCCAGCATGTCCTATTTATTTCAGTGCTGAGGTTCAAGTCTCTCGAGCGTGTAGCTCGATGGGATTTGGATTTTTTGAGGTGCAGCATGTCCCTTAATTCCGGGTTGGATATGGCCTTATACGTCAGGCACAGGTCACCTCTGAGCAGGCGGTATGCCACTGAGTAGAGCTGGAGTTTCTTTAACCGGGCAGCATATGGCATCTGTTTGAGCCCTTTGATCCTCTTGGTGAGGTACTTTTGGGGTCTTTCCAGTTGCTGCAGGTGTTTGGTAAGGTACATCCCAAAAGGGGCATTGTACTCGATTATGGGCCTGATGAGGGATGAGTAAAGAGGCACGATGACCTCCCCTAATCTAGATGTGAATCCCTTCATGATTAGGTGGGCTATATAAAATGTTTTTCTAACCACTTTGGCCACGTGGTTGTCAAATGAGAGATTGCTATCAACTTGGGTCCCCAGGTCCCTAATTACTTCTTCTGTACTTAATGGATTACCACCTATGTGGTAATTTGTGGGCACTTTGTTTTTGCCAAAGGAGATGACTATACACTTTTTGGCGTTTAGCTTGAGGCCATGGCTCTGGCACCAGTTGTCTGTTTCTATGAGGCCCTTTTGGAGGATGCTTGTGTCAGCTGTAGAGTCGATTATGGCGCCCAGTTTGCAGTCATCTGCGAACTTGGTCAGCCACAGTCCTTCTGTGTTGGCCTGTACCTCCGAGAAATATATACCAAACAAGAGAGGTCCCAGGACTGAGCCTTGTGGGACACCACTTGTAACTGGTTTGGAGTCTGACATGGCTCCAGCAATTCTAACCATGTGGGTTCTGTCCTTGAGCCAGTTTGCAACCCATCTAGTGACATAGGGGTTTATATTTAAGCTGGTGAGCTTATCTATAATGCCCGAGTGGGGTATTGTATCAAAGGCTTTTGCGAGGTCCAGATAGGCTGTGTGGACCACCTTCCCTTCGTCAATGGCCTTGGTGACTGTTTCAAAGAAGTCAACCAGGTTTAAGAGGCAGGATCTGCCCTTAACAAAGCCAAACTGGGTAGGATCCAGTGTCTGTAGGTCCCCAATATCTTTATTTATGAGGTCCATGATGATCCTTTCCATAGCTTTGCAGACCAAGCTAGTCAGGCTTATAGGGCGATAGTTTCCAGGGTCCGTTGAGGCACCACCTTTGTGGAGAGGGACCACTGTTGCTGTACGCCACTCTTTGGGTACATATCCTGTAGTAAGGCTGAGATTGAACAGTAGTTTTATGTTTGGGTTTAGCTCTTCTTGGAGTTCATGTAGGACGCAGCCTGGGACAACGCCTGGTCCCATTGATGCTGTGTTTTTGCTTTGGAGAGGGCGGCTCCCACCTGAGCATCTGAGATGTCAGGGGGGAAGCACTCTGCTGGGATAGATATTTGCCCTTTTGGTGGGGAGGGGGGGAGAAGTTTGCGCTGAACCTGTCAGCTAGGATGTTGGCAATGTCTGTGGGATCAGTGTATTTTTGTCATTTTGGACTAATTCTGAGCATATCTGGGAATTCCCACCCAGGTTCCTAACATAACTAAAGAAAGCCTTGTGATTATCCTTAGTGTCCTATGCAATTTTTCTCTCGAAGCTGGCCTTTGACGATTTTATGAGTGCCCTTAGTTTTTTGCTAATACTGATCAGAGATGCCTTCCCTTTTTGGGATTTTGCTCTATCATGTAGTAGCTTCCTCCTTCTATTGTATAGTTTGTTTATGGCTGGGGTCCACCAGACAGGTCGTCTGCCTTTGGAGGATTGGGTCTTGGTTTTATTTGTGATTGCACGATCCATGCATTCCTGAAGGTGTTCATAGAATGCATTTATAAAGGATTCTGTGGTCTGGGTCGTATTTTCCACAGGCCCGGGGGCTTTGAAGGATTCCACTTCGGTTTTGAGGAGTGTGAAATTTGCTTTAGAGAAGTTTTTCACTGTGGTTTTCTGGGCAGGGGGTGGGGTCGGGATGTGAATATCCAGTGAGATCAGTTTATGGTCTGATCTTACCAGTGAGGGATACACTTCTGGTCTGGAGCATAGAGTCCCCATGTTGGTGATGATCAGGTCCAGTATGTTTTCCCTTCTTGTGGGAGTGGTAACAAGTTGTTCCATAGCATTTGAGTTTATGAATTCTAGGAATCTTTGGGCAAGGGTGTTGGAGCTAGAGTAATGCTCCCAATCTATGTTTGGGTAGTTGAAGTCGCCCAATATAATGGTGTTCGGAGAGACCTTCATATTTTCCAGTGTTCTCAGGAAGGCCGAGTGGGGTTCCTGGGTTTGGGAGGGTGGTCTGTAGCAGGCTATAAACTGGAAGGCAGTTTTACCCACTGTTAGTTGCACATGGATAGTCTCTGATGCTTCGTGCTTTGCCACCAACCTGGAGGTGTGGGTATCTTTGATGAATATCGATACTCCCCCTTCCTTTTGTGGTTCGGTCCAAGTTTTGGGCCGAAAAGCATGGTATGAGGTATAACCTGGTAGTGCTGGGGTGCTCTCGGGAGTCCTGAACCAGGTTTCTGTTACTGCACAGATATCGATGTTCTCCATGCTAAGGAGAGTTTCGAGTGCATGCATCTTGAGGTTTAGACTTCTAGCGTTGAGTAGCATTACTCTTAGTTTCTTATCCCTTGTGATACCTATGGAGGTGGGTTTGTCTTTTGAGCCTTGCCTAAAAAAGGCACTATGGGGGTAGGAAGAGCCTTTGCCAATATCCAAAAGCCCAGGGGTGACAGGTGCAAGCCGTCCCTAGCAAAGCATCGTGGCTTGTCGTGCATATCATCCCAAGCTGACAGGCATTGGATCCCCTTTGAATGACACCAATACTTAAGCCAATTGTTGAAATTGATCATCTTGTCTTCATATTGTGACATCATTCTTGGTGAGGGTAAGATGCTACTCAAGGTCAGGGTCATACCAGCCTGGGCTACATGCTCAGAGAGCTCCTCTATGTCTCTTTTCATGTAGTCCAGGGAGGTACGTCTCAGGTCATTCACACCAGCATGGACAATGACTGAGTCATATTTGTACTTGCCTTGGAGTGACCTGAGTGCTTGTGTTATGTGGCGGATCCTAGCGCCAGACAGGCTGCTCACCGTGACCTTCTCCTTGTTCAGCCTGGTGAGCGGGACGTCAGTGTGCCTGACGATAGAGTCACCTATTACAAGTGTATCAGGTGTGTTGTTTAGTCTTAAGGGCTGTGACTGTTCGGCACACTGGCTTTGTGAGATATGTGTTGCACGTGTTTTGTTTTGGGGTAGCGGTTGCTTGGGTGCCTGCTTTGGAGGTCTCTGCTGCTTAGGCAGATCTTTATTTAGAGCCTCCGAGTATGTTTTTGTGTGATTATGTGTTTGGTTTGCTGTCGTGGTAGGTCTATGTGAGACTGGAATTGTAGTGAGTGTGGTTTCCTTCTCCTCCTGACTGGTTATGCCAGTACTGAGTTGAGAGAGCTTAGCCTCCAGTTTGGCTATATGGTTGCATCTCTCACATGTGTTGGAATTTGTTGGGAGGAGGAGAGGGTTGTCTGTGTACATGAGGCAGTTGTAACATTGCCTCAAGATTCCCATATTCACCAGCTGGACCGGAGAGGAGATTGACAACTGACCTTTGGACATGCTAGAATAATATTGGGAATCCTTTATAATTGAAAACAAGGGCCAATGGGGAGCGAGGGTGTAGTGCTTTTAATTTTTAGTGCTGACTTATAATTGCTTTAGTGAGCAAGTGCCAGGTAACAAGTGCAATGTGTTACAGGTAACTTAAATGCAAAAATGACAAACAGTAACTTTCTTTCAAGCGAAGCAAGGAAATAAGTACAGTAAGCAATGCAGATATCACTAGGGAACCACAGAAGCGCTGAGAAGCCGCGTTTTAGGTGGAATTAGCATTCCAGGGAAATAACAAGCATACAAACAAAGCTAGATTCAGCAGGCCTGGATCTAGTCTATGCTACAGCAAACAAGGTGTACCAATTTCATTAAGATACAGTTCGAATATTCAGGCACTATAAACCTTTAACCAGAAATTCCCAGCTCAGAAGGGCAGAGTCCAGCCTCTCCTCCCACAAGAGTGCAGACCATGAACCTTCTTAATGTAAAATAACTGGCCTGAAGCCCAAGTGCTTAAACCAGAGCTAATACACTTTAAGAATAACAGACACTGAGCTCTCAATCAGCAGTTCCCAACTTAGAAGGATGAAAGCTACCTGTCCTGCCACCACAGTGCATGCCACAAACCTTCCTAATGTAGAACAACTGGTCTGAAGCCCAAGTGCTTAATCCAAAAGACTTAGAATGATAGCTACACTTTAACCAAGTTACTACCAAGCAGTAATAAATACAACTGAATACTTTAAATAATGCCTGGATTAGTGCTCAAGTTATACAAACAAAGCTAGATTCAGCAGGCCTGGATCTAGTCTATGCTACAGCAAACAAGGTGTACCAATTTCAGTAAGAAGGTAATCTGGTTATTTGGCCCTGCACCTTTGCTATCTACTACAAACTGGTTTAGAGAATGTTCAGTTATGGCTTATTTTATGTGCTCCAAGAGTGCCTCTTTATTTGAAAATTATTTTAATGATAATCTACTAAATCACGTTTTTCCATAAACTTTTCTTGATTTTTCCATAATTTATAGTTTTGGTTTATTCATTGGTTTATTGCATAGCACAAGTCCATAATGATTAAGCACTGCAATAAAACTGAACTGGATGAGTGGATATTTAGCCTCATTCAGCTAAAACATCTTTTGTGCAACTTTACCACACAGTTTTATATAGCTATAACTGACTAGCTAAGAAATCAGTAACAGTAATATCAGTAAAGTATGTACCAAAATCAACTTTGCTTGCAAAATGAAGTCGTGTGCACTTTTTTTGTGAAAATAAATGTTTCTGCCTCCTGATTTCAATGCGTTAATAATCAGCCTAAACAGAAATAGCTCTAACATCACTAAGAATATTTGTAAATTCAAGCAGTGCAATGAAAACTTCAGGTATGAAAATTATAGTGATGTACATTTCAAAGTGATTCATACATATTCCCTAAGGTGATTAGAGAGAAGACTGGATACCTGCTGTTTGTGACTGCAAAATTGTAAACACTAGAAAAATAAATGTGGGTAAAGAGGCACAGAGTGAAATAACAGACCAGACCAGAATAAAGCATGATACAAATGTTGTTTGGTATAACCTTGCCTACAGTACCTTCTTCAGGCCCAATGCACCTTTGACCCATGGCATGTTGAATTTGTGATATCACTGCTTATTTGCTATTCTTCCTTCTAATTTACTGTACAAGTGCTGCTTCCACTCTTATTGTCACTTAGAATTTAGAAACCAAGTTCTAAATAATAGTCTTTGACAGTACACATGCAGATAGGTTATTAAAACAGAATTTGCAGATAGCAGGAAAAAACATTTATAAATAATCACTTCTTTTAAGGGTCACAGCTAAATCAAAATGGGAGTGATTTACCCATGTCTGAGGAACTTAAATCTAGAAGTTAGAAGTGACTATCTCTGCAGACTCATTTTATTCGATTATACCATTAGTATTAAGATCTTGTTAGGACGAGTTAATGTGTGGCATTTTACTGCAATCAGTTTTGGAACAACTGATGTGCAAAGATGAATAGATGAATGCCTTAACATGGAGTGGAATATGCAAAAAGTGCAGTGATCCCGTACTATAATGCAAGGGGAAATATGCAATGGAGTGTATGAAAGTGGCAAGCAAGCCAGAAGCCAGTTACAAAGCAAGCATACTTTAATTAAACTGAAATATCTTGATGCTATCAGCCTTAAAGCTCAAAGTCATTAGCAGAATGCAGTTACATCAATTAAATGTTCTATGAACCTATGAAGCGTATATATTTTATTATTTTATTTTATGGTTTAAAGAGATATATGGTGCTTAACTGGATTAACATAAGTAACTGCTTTTTTTACTGAGATAACATGGTTTGATTAAAACAGAATACTGCACTTAAATTTCCATGTTTTAAGTAGAAGATCTAATAATGTATGGAACATTCCATGAAGAATTTTGCAGTTAAAAATTATTTACATTTAATAATGAAACGAAAGTTGTTCAGTCAGCCTTACTTATCTACAAAAACAAACATTTGAGGAACAACTGGATGGGCATTTATTAAAATAAGGTGTGCAGGAGATGTTTCTGAATCCTTTGAAACTAAAACCATTGAACAAATGCGTATAATTTAAATTTGTCGTTAACACGGACCTTTCACCAGTATAACAGTCACAGATGGCCTTGTTTCTTTCCTTCCTTATAGAAAATTACATAATAAGATGGAGATAGAGAAAAAACATGACATTAAGGCATGATATTTGACACAATTGCCTCCTGTCTTTATATGCTGACAGAAAATGTTTTCTTCACTTTTTTGGATATTTTTTCATACTGAAATCCATGTTTTGCTGGACTGATATGCAATAAAAGAATTTCTGGTCAGACTCCTTCATCCCTCTGTGTTCATAGCAGTGGAACAACACCACTCTGGCACCACTTTCTTTTGCTAACAAACTTGACTTCTAAGATGACTGACATACACAGAAATGATGGGCTGCGTTTCACTGGAGACAGAAGTTACATACTTTTGCTTGTTTCTTAAGTTGCACAGCTGAAATAGAAATGCCACAGATGCATATCCAATTTTTCTCTGCTTTTGTATCTTAAACAATGAGTGAAAAGGTCACACAGAAAAAACAGTCAGTAAAAACTAAATGAAAATTCTAGCCAAGCTAGAATTTCCACTGAGTGACCCCCTCAAACCTCCTGTATTAGAGGCACATGGGATATATGCAAATGACCCTTTGTGGGGTTTGGCTTTATTGTCCTGAATTTGTCCATTAAACGACTTAAAAAGTCATGGGCATTCAGAATCGCCATATAGCTGAAACACCTGATGTTCATAAGGGTCATTTGCATATATCCCATATACCTCTAATGCAGGAGGTTTGAGGGGTCACACAGTGGAAATTCTATCTTGGCTAGCATTTTCATTTAGTTTCTACTGATTGCTTCTGTACCGTAAGAAAACCAGGGAATGTCAGTCTGTTTTTTTTAAGTTGCCAAAATGGGTTGAATAATAAAGTTAATAGTTTATCTATAAACCATCAACAATAATTTAACTCAGTATAATACTGAAAACAGTGAGCTGAAATACCTAAAACTTTTTTTTTTATTTTTGCACTGGGCTTCCCGATCACACACACAAAATTATATTTAGCTACTCACGGCTGTATCACAGTGAAGAAAAGAAGCAATCCCAATGAAAAGCACTCCACTTGCTCACACAATATATTGTGGTGAAACTCACTGTGACTTGAAATTCCCACATTTAAACTGCTCAACCACCAATGCACTGATCATCTGTAACTATACCAAAGTGAATAGCATGTTGCAATGATTTCAATATCTTGCAGTCTTCCATTGGAAACATGCATCTTTTTTCTACTATATTCTAATTTTTGCACAACCCTGTATTTGTTTAGTGATCATGCCGACATACCTTACATTCTCATTAAGAAGTTGTTGCATTTCTTGCAAGAATTGCATTTGTTTTGGTTTAAGTTTTCTATTCTGTTGGAGTTTTAAGAGGTCTTGGCTAGCAAAGAGTTCCTTTGCAAACACATAATAACATCAGTTAATTAGTGGGAAGAGGTGAGAAACAGCATTCCTGTTTTAGTTAGAAATATCACAATTTAGCTGAAGTGTTTGTTTGGCCTGCTTGCTGTACTTAGGTTCATAGGTGTTTACTGAGCTTATGACCACAAGGGCCTTTTTAAGCCAAGCCATGCACCCCAAATTTCTGACAAGTTCTGATACCTTTGATAAGTGTAGTCATGGGCCAGGGAGATGAACCATTTACAGGTTACCTGTGTCCATTAAAAATACAGGTGTCAAACCAGGGGTGAATTTCCAGTTTCCTATCCAATTGTCCAAGTTGCATTTAAATTGGGTTAGGGAGGAACACTGCTTCACATGGATGGGGAGCCTATTCAATAGATTGGGTAGTCTCTGGGATACATACCTATCTATCCATCAGGTCTTATTTATAAAACAGGAACTTTTAAATCTTTAGAATGGGTAATTCTGGTACTGTTTGTTTTGTGGATATGCAGGAGGTAAAAAATGTGGATACTTCCAGATTTGAACAATCAACGGTATCACTTATGGTAACTTCCCTAGTCCACAGAGCCATACAAGCTGCCTGAATGCTGTTGATCTCTGGCTGCATTTTATTTTGAATTGAAGCTTTTCATTTAAGGTTTGGTCACTTCTATTTTGTTTCTTATTCTTATATTACATTTGTCTTGTTTTAAGTTTTCTGTTCTGATGGATATGTAAGTGGTCTTTGCTGGGGTTAGTTAAAAAAGTTAGCAAATAATTCCTTTGCAAACAGTTAATAACATCAGTTAATTAGTGGGAGGAGCTACAAAACAGCATTCCTCTTTTATTTAGAAATATTTCTATTTAGCTGAAGTGTTTGGCCTGCTTGCTGTAGTCTGTCATAATACTGCTGATTTCTGGTTGTATTATATTTTTGCTTCCCACCCACCTACTTGTTGTGTTCTTAAACTTGGTGGCTTTTGAGTTACCCACCCCTACTATAAATCTGATTTTGGACACTCCTCCCTGTCCTATTTACTGAGTACAGATTTAGGAAAGCCCACCCCCCTAGTTTCTCAACCTTGAATTATTTTCAATTTCCTCCTTTCCCACTTAACCTAAAAAATTGCACTTTATTCAGCTGCTTTTACTGTATTTGTGTTTCTTCCTACTTTATTACTTTATTTTGCTTTTGCTGCTTGTTCTTAAAAGAGTTCAATTGCATTTATTTTCATGCACTTATTACTGCTTGTTAGTAGCCTGATTAAATTGTAATTGTTATTCTAAGCCTCTTGTTTTTTGTTTATGCACTTGGGGTTCAGGGCAGTTGTTTTTACATTAAGAAGGTTTGTAGTCTACACTCCTGAAGCAGGAGAGGTAGCTTACATACTTCTAAGGTGGGGATTGCTGGTTGAAGGTTTAGTGTGTCTGTTATACTAAAAGTGTCTTAGTTCTGGTTTAAGCACTTGGGCTTCAGGCCAGTTATTTTACATTAAGAAGGTTTGTGGTCTACACTCTTGTGGGAGGAGAGGGTAGCTTCTGCCCTTCTGAGCTGGGAATTTCTAGTTGAAGGCTTATTGTGCTTGCTGATCAGAATTTTTTTTCAGAAATGAGTGCACTTTGTTTGCTGTAGCATAAACTATTTTTAGACCTGCTGAATCTAGCTCTGTTTGTATAACTTGATCACTAAACCAGGACATCTTTTTTGGAGAGGGTTCCCCTGCACCGTAATGGCAGGAGTGTGCAGTTAAACATCATCTGATTTTTTTAAATTTTTTTTTAATTTGTTTTTTTATTTATCATTTTGTTGACCGGGAAAGTCCGACTAGGTTCCACAGAGCCTGTTTTCAGCGGAGGCTCGGGGAGAAATGCTCCAGATGCATGTCTTTGGAAAGGTTTGCTTTAACAGGGCTCAGTTTTGAGCATTTTTATTGGCAATTTGTTTAAATTAGTTTGGTCTCATTTGCTTCATAAGAAAATCCAAGCCATCTGCTGATCTCTGCAAAACGTAAGTAGAATTTTTCACTGAATTTTATACTTTTGAACAGCATTTTTACTATAGCACTGCTTATTTGAACAGTTTTTTTTTCTGAAATGCAAAAGACAAGAACAACTGGAATCCAAAAACGTACCACGGAGCCCTTGTACCAGCAACAACAAGTAGGTAGTCTTAACGAATTTATTTATCACAAGCGTTGCCGCACAAAGGTGCAGCTTCCTCAGAGAAAACAAATTAACAATGAGGTAAAAGTGCGCCTTTTATACAAAGCAAAAGGGAAATGACAACATGATAAGGTGAAACTCATTGTAGTAATTGGTAAACAAGTAGAAGCCTTCACAAGAACAACTTGTTCCTCAAAGAGAAAATGCAAACATTAATTCATGTTAGTAATAAGCATTTCAAAGTGTGGAATGTTACCAAAGAAATAAACATAAAGTTTAAAATGACATATTTAAAACTCTTAAAATATGTGAAAGAAATCATAACGTTAAAGTAAAAATTCAACATAAAAGTCATTCAAATAACAACTCATAAAAAGTAAGTATAATATGCAGTAATGGATTAAATCTTAGTAAAGTAATGGTAATACATTATAAGTATGAACCATAATGAGCAACTGTGTACCTTAAAGATATTATTGTATAAACAACAATAATAACTAAAATCTAGGCAATATTTAACATGAGAGGTGCTACAACAAAGGCACGTCACATGAAGTCAGAAACAAAAAAATTTTGTGTATTTTAAAAAAAGTCTTTATGTATGCATAAGAAAGTAAGGAATATCTACAAATGGGGGTACTACCTTAAATAGCTCCTCAATTTCAGCAGTACTCAAATTGAGGAGCTATTTAAGGTAGTACCCCCATTTGTAGATATTCCTTACTTTCTTATGCATACATAAAGACTTTTTTTAAAATACACAAAATTTTTTTGTTTCTGACTTCATGTGACGTGCCTTTGTTGTAGCACCTCTCATGTTAAATATTGCCTAGATTTTAGTTATTATTGTTGTTTATACAATAATATCTTTAAGGTACACAGTTGCTCATTATGGTTCATACTTATAATGTATTACCATTACTTTTTTACTAAGATTTAATCCATTACTGCATATTATACTTACTTTTTTATGAGTTGTTATTTGAATGACTTTTTATGTTGAATTTTTACTTTAACGTTATGATTTCTTTCACATATTTTAAGAGTTTTAAATATGTCATTTTAAACTTTATGTTTATTTCTTTGGTAACATTCCACACTTTGAAATGCTTATTACTAACATGAATTAATGTTTGCATTTTCTCTTTGAGGAACAAGTTGTTCTTGTGAAGGCTTCTACTTGTTTACCAATTACTACAATGAGTTTCACCTTATCATGTTGTCATTTCCCTTTTGCTTTGTATAAAAGGGGCGTGCACTTTTACCTCATTGTTAATTTGTTTTCTCTGAGGAAGCTGCACCTTTGTGCGGCGAAAACGTTTGTGATAAATAAATTCGTTAAGACTACCTACTTTTTTTTCTGAAATTGTGGAACTTTGTTTGCTGTAGCGTAGACTAGATTCAGACCTTCTGAATCTCCTTCTGTTTGTATAACTTTAGCACTAAACCAGGTCATCTTTTGTTGGACAAGGTTCCCCTGCACAGTAGCAGGAGTGTGCAGTTAGAACTTATCTGATTGAAGGTTGCTGGAACAGGGCTTAGTTTTGAGATTTTGCATTGGTTAATTTGTTTGGATCTGTTTGTGCTTGCTTACTACATATCATGGTGTTTGTGCATCCTGCACTGTCGCTCAGCAGTGGGCACCATTGTTGGTTATAGAAACAAACAACTTTACCTGCAAATTTTCACTTAATACTCTACTGGTTCTCCATTGATGATTTTGTGTGATTGTTCCTCACTGACAGGTGATACATGTTTGCTCTAGCATGGATTAGATTCAGAGCTTCTGAACCTCCTAATGTTTGTATAACCTGAGCACTAAACCAGGCCATCTTTTGTTGGACAGGGTTCCCCTGCACCCTAGTGGCAGAAGTGTGCAGTTAGAACTGATCTGATTGAAGGTTACTGGAACAGGGCTCTGTTTTGAGATTTTGCATTGGTTAATTTGTTTGGATCAGTTTGTGCTTGTTTACAGAAGATCATGGAATTTGCACATCCTGCACTGTCACTCAGCGGTGGGCACCATTAGTGGTCATAGACACAAATACTTTTGCCTGTAAATTTTCACTAGTACTCTGCTAGTTCTCCATCAGTGAATTTGTGTGATTGTCCCTCACTGACAGGTGATACATTCAGCGACGCTGCTGACGTAACAACACAGATCCTAACCACTTGCCCTTCATATCTTTTGTCCACTTCTCCTGTCCTCTACTTTACCTAGTCCTTCCTGTCCTCTCCCTGTTTTCTGACCACATCAACTTACCTAGCATTATGGATGGACAATTTCCCATACGTTCTCTAACCAGCCTGGTCAACATCAGCATCCTGAGGCAATGTAGCAATTGCCTCATGTACACTGACAACCCACTTCTTCTAGTCCACACAAATTCATTATGTGAGATATACAGCTATATCAAGGACTTAAAATCCAGGCTCTCTCACTTACCAGTCAGTCCATCTGATACTAAGCAGGTTGTCAACATGCACACCTCATCTCCTGCACCTACCAAACCAGCAACACATAAACCTACATATGAAGAGGTCCTTACAAGAAGCTTAGCTAAACATCAGAGACCTTCCAATCACAAGCATGCATCACATAATGCATAATGCATTATCTGCAGAACATAGTACATGTAATATATCACACACCAGTGTATCACCAATCAAGCCCCAAAGGCATAACATGAAAACAAACATCTTATTCATAGGCAACTCAATCGACACACAGATGTCCCTCTCACCAGGTTGGGTAAGTAAAAGGTCATGGCCAGCTGTCTGTCAGGTGCCAGGATCTGTCACATCACACATGCGCTCAAGTCTCTCAACAGCAGGCACTGGTATGGCTCCATCATAGTCCATGTTGGTGTGAATAACTTGAGATGTACCTCACTGGACCATATGAAAAGAGACATAATGAGCTTTCTGATTATGTGTCTTAAGCAGGTATGTTCCTAGCCATAAGTAGCATTTTACCTTTGCCTAGAATGATACCTCAATACAAACAAAAATGATTGGCTTAGTTTCTGGTGTCATTCAATGGGGATCCAGTATCTGTCAGCCTGGGATGACATGGTGGACAGACCTCGATACTTTTTCATAGATGGTCTTCATCTGTCACTCTTGGGATTTTGGTTACTGGCTAAGGGTCTTACCATCTCCATAGTGCCTTTTTAAGGCAATGTCACAAGAACAAAATTCCTGATGTAAAAATACCCTCTAAAACAACCTCAATGTTATGCTGCTAAACACTAGGAGTCTTAATCAGAAACTGCACTCATTGGAGGCAGTCCTCACCCTAGACAATGCTGACATTTGTGCAGTCACTGAGACCTGGTTTATGGCTGCGGAAAGCACCCCAGCTATACCAGATTATGTTTCCTTCCATACGTTCTGACCACAAACTGAAGGAGTGAGAACTAAAGAAGGTGGTGTATCAATAGTCATTAAAGATAAGTACACATCTTGATTGGTTAAACAGCATGATTCCCTTGAATTATTCTGCAATTAACTGCAGATAAGAAACCTCTTCAGGTCATTGCCAGATATAGGACCCCCTCTATGAACCAGGGCATCCACTAAGCCTATTTGGATCTACTTGAGTCAATCAAGATACAGCCAAACAGCCTGGATATGGGTGACTTTAATTACATGTCCATATAATGGGTAAATTATACATGTTCTAACTCACTTGCCCAAATGTTCCTGGACTTCATTAACTCTAGTGCCCTGGATCAGCTGGTTGGCACACCCACAAGGGGCTCAAACATCCTGGACCTAGTGATCACCAATATGGGGGACCGCTGCACTGCCCCCATTGCATGGCCATCCCTTGAGAGATCTGACCACAAACTGTTCTTGATAGAAGTAACTATAACAAAAGGCCTCCCTTAGGAACAACTAGACTAAAAAACTTATCCAAGGCCAGTTACAACCTCTTATGTGATGGCCTAAGTAGCTTCATAGTCTTTCCCCCCACTGATGGAACACTCACCTATGCTGAGTTATACACCAATGCTTTAAACAAGCACATGTATAATTGTATTGACTCTGCCATACCTGATAGAAACAAAGCAAGATCTTCAAGGAAAAACAAACCTGCCTGGTGGACAACTACCATTAATAGGCTATACAACAGGAGAAAGAAATTGCTGTCTAAGTGTAGGAAAGAATGGTCTCAAGACTGGAAATACTCCCTCCTTGACTTAAACAAGGAAATACTACTCCTAGAGAAGTCCTCCAAAGTTAAGTATGAATTCAAATTAGCTTCCCTAACTAAGGATACCACAAGATATTCTTTAGTTACATCCATAACCTCAAAGATATGACCCAGATTTGTGCTGACCTTGTAATTAATGGCACTACATATACAAAAACTGTGGATATAGCAAACCTGCTGGCTGACAGGTTCAGTGAAAACCTCACTCCCCTGTCCCCACCACATATACCCCAAAGCATCCCTAACACCTATCCTCCACTTAGTATCTCCAAGGAGCAGGTCTTAAATGCCTTCTGCAAGGCCAAAAACATAGTGTCTATGGGACCAGATAACATCCCGGGCTGTGTTCTACATAGGTTAAAACAGAAATTAGCATCATCACTGAGCACACTTTCCAGTCACAGCCTAAGCACTGGCTTCATCCCACTGGAATGGAAAACAGTTACCGTCATCCCTTTGCACAAAGGAGGTGCATCCATGGACCCTGGGAACTATACACCCATTAGCCTGGCCAGCCTTATCTGCAAGGCCATGGAATGAATCATCATGGAACTTATTAACAAAGATACAGTAAATCTCTAAATGCTCAACCCAACCCAGTTTGGCTTGTCAAGGAAAGATCATGCCTGTTAAACTTGGTGGACTTCTTCAAGACCGTCACCAAAGCTCTAGACGAGGGCAAATCTATGCATACAGCCTTCCTAGATGCCAAGGCCTTTGACATAATCCCCAAATCAATCATCATTGATAAACTCATCCAGCTGGGTATCAATCCATATGTTGTCAGGTGGGTTGCAAACTGGTTTACTGATAAAACTCATACAGTCAAAATAGGGGACTCCACCTGCTCCAGCAGACCTGTATAGCATGGTGTTCCACAGGGATTGGATCTGGGACTCTTACTGTTCAGAATCTACTTCTACAAGGTATAGGCTAAAACAGAATGACTGCAGTTGACAAAGTTTGCTGATGATTCCAAACTGGGAGTGATTATTGAAACCCCAAGCAATGTCAACATCCTGCAAGAAGGTCTTACACAGACTAATGACTGGTGCCAAAGTCATGATGTTATACTTAATGCAAAAAAAATGCATTATCATCCCCTTCAGCAAGGGTGATGTTCCTGCAAACTAGCACATCAATAACAATACCCTAAGTACATAGGCAGTGGTGAGAGATCTGGGCACACAGGTTGATAGCAACCTTAACTTCGATCACCATATTTCCACAGTGGTAAGAAAAGCATTTTATATTGCTCATCTCATAACTAAGGCCATTGCCACCAGAAAATAAAGAGGCTATAACCCCCCTGTACACTTCCCTCTTCAGGCTGATAACAGAGTACAACACTCCCTTTGGAGTGTTCCTTTCCAAACACCTACAGCAATTGGAGAGACCACAAGGGTTCCTTACAAAGAAAATTCAGGGTCTTCAAGATCAGTCTTTCGCAGAGATACTAAAATCATTGTCACTTTACTCTGTGTCATAAAGACTGCTCAAAGGCAACCTGTGCCTTGTATATAGAGCAAACTCTGAACCACTTTTAATGGAAATGATGCACATTCACAAGTCAAATGATACGTAGGTCACTCACTCAAAGGGCCTTAACCTGGTATGTGACATCAACAGAACTTGCTGGAGAGACAGATTTATCTAACAGAAGTTGCCCCACCTTTGGAACAAGCTTCCCATTCATGTTAAACAAAGCCCATTGTTGGACCTATTTAAGCTTAATTGGGACGGTTGGATGAGTAACTGGAAATTTCTCCTGAAGGTTCCACCTATGTCCCTCTTAGACATGGGCAATAGGTGCTAATTTTAGTGTCTGCTTGAACCATATGCCCTTGGGAACACAGGATAAACTTGGCTAGGCTTATAAGGGCCCTGGAGCCATTAGCCTAGTAGCCTGCTACAAGCCTATGATTTAGTTCTGTGTACCTCCTCATTTCTCATGATATGTGTTTCAGTATATTTTAAATACCAAGGAATCTTATCAGCTTATAATGTTCACTGCACACTGTAGTAAAATAAATGCTATGTCATTTCAATGCTGTATAGCACAATTGCATCATTTGTGTCTCATGATTTTGCTTATTGATATATTCACTATCTGGTTTAGTTCTAGTGGGTAGAAACTACAGATTTATATGTTTACTAATTCAGTACTTTGCAGGTGCTAAAAAAAAAGCATGCATATCAAATGTGAAAGAGTGATTTCATGAACTTGAATTATGCCCTGACTTAGGAATGGGTTCCATTCCCATCAAGGTATGTAAAAACCTACGCATTTTGAGCAATTAAACCAAGAAAGAAAATAAAGATGCTGCAAGGAACAGCCTTACACCCAATTAGATTTAGAATATAAAAAATAACCTAAATGAAGTCTGGATATCTGATGTATTCTTACAATGCACCTTTGCAAAACCTATCTAATGTTTGTAGCTCATTCATTAACAAAGTCCAAATGTACTATTTCTTAAATGGTAGGGCTATTTATGTGCAGCCCTTCTTGCATATTCTGCTTCTTATTCTTCATGACTCCTCCTTTTCATGTCTCTATTTTTGTATTCTTTGCCAGTATCTGTATTTTCAAACAGTGTACTAACTATGCATTGTTCTGGCACATATCACCTGATGGCATTTTATATTCACTGGATGTTTTTTATATCAATGCATGACTGCATGTTTTCTGACTATGTTTTTTTTTGGGAAATTTTATCCATTACAGTTTGCATCACACACACACACACACACACACACACACACACACACACACACACACACACATACATGTGTGCACACAGTCATTGTACAACTTATGTCACCCTCTACCAAAATGTTTCATTATGCAATTGAAAACTTAGGGTCATGAGCATAATTAGATAGTTACTAGGAATGATAAAGAAAATACTTCGGAACAGAAATCTAATGAGTCCGATAAAATGAAAATAGACTTTAAAAGTATATTAGAAATAAGATAACTATAGGAAAGAATTAACAGGGATGAGGCTGACAAAAATTAAATTATTTTATTAGAAGGGAAATCTCAATAAAGAAGAAGAGGCGCATCTTTAGTCTATACAAGGAAAAATATCGGAATATTAGAAAATAAGAATGAATTTGGAAAGGTTGCTGTTTAACCACTATTCTTTGAGAATACATGTACCCCAGAATTCATTAAACCCTACACAGAGTGTAGGAATAGTGCAGCAGCTGCCGCACGGAACATGGCCGCCAAGAGATTCAGCAAAGGGCTCCGGGGACGTGCACGACCGCTCCTACACTATTCTTACACGGACATCACTGCCTAATGCTAATTACCTCATTTGCTGGTGAAAGCCATGCAAATGAGGTGAACTAGTGATTCAGCAAGCAGGCAGGTGTCCATGCAGGAATAGTGTAAGAAGCAGAAATGTGTTCAGTTACTAGCTGAACACATTTCTGCAAATTTGAAAACGGAGGCATGACAGATCAAAATGAAGCATGTATTATATCCAGTAGGGATGTCAATGGCCAAATATATGGCCATTCCAGAATACAATGTATAACACACCACCAAAGATATCCCAAAGTAAACACACAAATCAAAAGCAGGAAACCAGAGCATATCACTGTAGATCAAAGTAAAATATCTGAGTTAAAAACAACAGCAAAAAAAATTATTCCAACTGATGCTCAGGTAAGGACAAGAGCTTTCGGCATTCCAGCCTTTTTCAGATCTTAATGAAATCCTGAGTTCTACAAATTAAAAACAGATTCCAACCAATCAATTCTCTGTACCAGATCAGCTGTCTGGAGGAGAAAGTCTCTTAGTATTATCTGACAGTCTTCTTTAGTATCCAATCATAGAGCTATCTTTTCTTCACAAACCTCTTATCTTTTACGAGGGACTTCAATGGTATATTTCCATTAAGCCCAGAGGGCAGTGGACTCTCAGATCCATAATCCACTTAGCTTCTTCGTCTTCTGTTTTATTTATTAAATCTCCTCCCCTTATTGTCTCTTTGATGGTAGAAAAAACATAAATACAAATGAATGACTGATGTTGTCTCGTATGTGGACAAACAAAGCATTTCTTTCATCATTATTCCTTATGTCTGAAAGATGTTTAAAAATTTGTTCCTTTAACATCACATCTCTGTGGCACACGTGATAAATGCATAACACTGTAGTAGCAATAAATAGGCAGGGGTTCAAATCTCAGTCTGGGCAACTCTGTGTGAATAGTATCCTATCTGTGGGGGGGGGGTTGTTGTGTTTGTGTGTGAGCCATATCCATTGTGGGGTGGGTTTTGCTACTTTTTGCTATTGCCCACCAAGTACATGTCCCAGTGTCCACATTACAAGGCCCACAGTTGTCATTCACTGTAGAGGGACCTGTAGACACTCTGCAGCCCTATAGGCATTGTGCCATGTGCAATAATTATGTGACAGTATGGAATAGATAATAAGATAGGTTGCCAATCTAATCCTTGGATATCACTCCCCACTCAGGAATCATACACAAACAGAGTCAGGTAGGCAGTCAAGCCTACATCAGCAGGTGGCCTGCAAACTGGCTCATAGATAGAACCAACAGTGTGAAAGCATCTGACTCCATGTCAGACTGCTGAACAGTCATGAGTGGAGTCCCACCAGTTGTGGACCTGGGTTCCCTCATGTTTAGGAGCCACACCTCTGAGGACCAGCCCAATGCAAAGGCGCCCTGGCTGACAATGTTTGTAGATGACTACAAGGTGGGTGCTATTATTACCACCCCACGTGAGGTTGACATCCTTCACAAAGGTCTCCCTGAGACCTATTACTGTTGTCAGAACCTGAACATAAGCTCAATGCCAGATGATGTGCTGCCCTTTGGGTATGACATGGCTCCCATAAAGTAATACATTAATGGTAATTCACTGAACACTGATGTTGGTATAACAGGACTTGGAACAGAGGTTGACAGCGAACTGTATGGTGACCACCACAGTGCCACGGTCTTCCAAAAGTCCTTCAATGTGTCACTTCTCCTGACTCAGGGTGTTGAATCCAGGAAATAAAAGGATAGTGTTTCTCTGTACACTCCCCTCAGTAGGCCAATCAATGTGTACTATGGCCCATTTGCCATGTACCCCACTGGACACCAGCAACAACAGTAGAGGCAGCAAATGTACCTCACAAAGAAGATCTTAGGTACTACACACTTACCCCATACAGACAGACTCCAACAACTGCAATGAATCTCTGTCTGATATTGGCTACTTAGGTGCGATCTCTGCCTGACATACACAGCCGTGTCTGACCCAATCCTATCAGGAATGCTACATCCAAGGAAACCAATATGTCCACACAACATGCCCCAGATACCTCAACCCCATCCTCACAATCAACAGGACATGCTTGAGGGCCAGGTTCACAACCCAGAGACTGGCCATGCTATGGAATAGACACCACATGCATGTCAAGCCTAGCACATCACTGGCCCTCTTCAAGAAAAATCAGGAGGAGTGCATGAGGAATAGAATATCCATCCCGGAGATCACTCCAGTGACTATACTCAATAGACACACTGAAGAGTATCATCAGGTGGCATGATGCTAGTGTATTCCCATGGGCTAGCCTTGTAAAGCCTCCATGGCCATTTGCCACATACACACCTATGAATCTTTGAAGCCATGGATCTCAGTACTGTCAAATGTTTGTGTGTGTGTGCATTAGTATGTCTGAAAGTGTTAGTGAGTGTGTAAACATGTGGGTGAAAGTAGTTGGTGGCCCGTCTCACCCAGTGCAACTACCATTGCCGTACCTTACAAGTGGTGTAGATGTTATTCACTATATAGGTACCTTGGGACACTCCACAACCTATAAGCTCTGTGGTGTGTGCGGTGACTGCATAACACTATAATCCCAACCACCACATAGCTGGGGGTTCTAATATGAGGCCTGGTAAGTGTGTTATGTGTAGGTTACAGTATTTTGTGGTCTGTTTCACCCAGTACATCACCCATTGTCATAACTTGGAAGGCCTGGTGATGTCCCTCACCTTAGAAGTACTTTTGGACAAGTGTCACCCCATAACCTCCGTGGCACATGTGATAAATGCGTAACAATTTAGTAACAGTAAATAGATATGGAGGGGTTCTACTAACAGTCCTGGCAACTGTGTGTGTGAGAGAAGAGTGTGTTTGTGTGCAAATGACATCCACTGGATGGGCATGGATTCATATTTTATGCCATGGTACAGCCAGTACACATTCCTAGGTCTACTGTATGAGATCCACTGTTCACATCAACTGTATTGGTATCTGTAGACACTCTTCAGCCCTATATGCCCTGATCAACAGTATGGGATAGTATGATATGACTAGCAAGATAGGTTGGTCTGCTAATGTCAGTACTGGCAAGTGTGTGTGTGTGTGTGTGTGTGTGTGTGTGTGTGTGTGTGTGTGTGTGCGTGCGTGTGTGCATGTGTGCATGTGTGCGTGTGTGTGTGTGTGTGTGTGTGTCTGTGTCTGTGTGTGTGTGTGTGTGTGTGTGTGTGTGTGTGTGTGTGTGTGTGTGCGTGTGTGTGCGTGTGTGTGCGTGTGTGTGTGTGCGCATTGGTGTGTGTAGCAGTGGTTGTGAGTGTGTAGACTTGCATGTGACACTATTATGAGTACTCTCACACCCAGTACAGCCCCCGTTGCCACACCCCCACAAGACCATGTGATGTTATTCACCTTACAGGTACCTTGTAACACTCATCACACTAGCAGTCCTGTGCTACCTGCAATAACTGCATAATAGTGTGGTACCACAACTTGATGGGTAGGGGTTCCAAACACAACACTGGCCACTGTGGTCCTGTGCATGCCTGTGTGTGTGTGTGTGTGTGTGTGTGTGTGTGTGTGTGTGTGTGTGTGTGTGTGTGTGAACAGTATTCTCTGTGTGTTTGGTCAATACAATATCCTCTGGGGTTGAGGGTTAGCAATCTGAGGTGTGTTCCACCCACCACACTTACCATTGTCCACTATACAAGAGCAGATATCAAACACTATAGACTGAGATACAACCCCTCAGCCCTATAAGCTGTGAGCCGCATGCAAGAACTCTTACATAGACCTTGAAAATGTGTGCAGATATGGATGTACCCCAACAATGATATGGTTGATGTGTTACTACACTCCCATACCCTTCGTTGGTGATGTCTGCAGGGCCACAACCTGCTGACACACAGACACCTGGAACACAAACAGAATACAGCATGTGAGAACACATTCACTTACTGTTACTAACACCAATAAGGCATCATGGCTGAAAAGGCACACACACACTCTGATGTGTACCCATTACAAATGTCAGATGACAGCACCTTACACAGCATTAAATAGCTACTCTCTACTAAAGTCACCCTGTGCATCAGACCCATATAAGGATGTCCCTGCATCAATGGTATGGGTGGCATGGATGTGGCACAGGTATCATCATATGCACAGGGTGTTGTTTGGGTTTGTCAGAAGCCTTGGCTGGGCCACACGGTTGACATCATGTGTGTGTGTTTGGGGGATGTTCATTAAATGGGCAGTGCAGGGGTGGTATGTTTGTGTGTGTGTGTGTGTGTGTGTGTGTGTGTGTGTGTGTGTGTGTGTGTGTGTAAGTGACTTTTCTAATGGCGATGTGTGTGTGTTTGCATGCACACAGTCATGCTATGTGGGCACCCTACACAGGGGTATTTTGGACAGCTGTGGGCCGTACATGGCAGGGTGTACAGTTCACCATCTCTGGCTACCAACACGGGAACTGGGCCTGCTGAGGGTATCACCGGCACCACCAAGGCCGAGTTGAGATGCAGTACTACTCCCCACTGGTCACTGCTGCTGCTGGATCCACGTCCCTGTTAGGACCAGCCAGGATCATGTGCCAATGGCCTGCTGCATCATGGCATGGACAGCACACCCCCTTCAGTAGTGCTTGTGGTACTGCCAGCATGGGAATGTGATGGTGCATGGCCATGTAGACCCTCAGCTGATCATGTTGCTGCCCTACAGCCACATGGCTTCAGGCCAGTATCCGCCAAATGCTCAAGCACAGATATTCCACTGTCAAGGAGTGCCAAGGTCTCCACTCACCATCCATCCATGACCCCAGTACACTCACAGATGGCTGCAGTGAGTTCATATTGCCACGGACACCAGGAACGTGCTCATCCATGACCCTGCATATATATCTGGTATTACATTCATTATGTGCCTGTGCCCCCATGACAGCCTGAAACATGTGTCTGGCATACCTCCCAACCATACCGAATTTCTCGGTTTTCACTGAGTTTTGGGTCCAAATAGTGAGGTGCCATGATTCCCAAGTGGCACCCCTTAATTTCCAAATTTTTCCCAGCTTTTTATTTTTTTTATTTATGTTTTTGCTGTCAACATCATCACGTGCACTATGATGTCAGCTCCATCAGGGCTACCTTCCTGTCGGAAATGAGCTCAAGGGCTCACATGCACACATTTCTGGCAGGCTGTTCAAATGATCTGCGAGTGAGAACTGACTGTTCAAAGTGACTCCAGCACTTGCAAGGAAACATGTTATATTATTTTCTGCCTGCTGCACTACTTGTGAGTTGGACATCTTATCTGGGCTCTGCAAAGTGAATGGAAAGGACTGGATCCATTCCTAGCTGCACTCGGGTATGAAACATGTTTTATATTGTACTTTTCTTATGGCAGCAAGCGAAACATGGTGTGTGTGTGTGTGTGTGTGTGTGTGTGTGTGTGTGTGTGTGTGTGTGTGTGTGTCTGTGTGTGTCAAACGCATGAAAACCAAACACGAAATATAAGTTATACACAGAATGATGTTACCTAACAGAAGACCATCCATGTCAAAAATAGCATGGGAGACAGGCTGGAAAGGCAGCAGTAAAGCAGTCATTGTTCAACTTGTATTTATAGTACACTTAAACTGCTTTATTAACATTACATCCACGCTAGAAACAAGGAAGTAAATGTAGGAATTAAAGATAGCACTTATGACAGTCAGCAAGTAGGGGGATGACTAAAATCTAAACCAGGATTTTTAATTCTTATGTGTAAATAAGTGTGTGTTGGAAGGGCGAGATTGTGGTGCCAAATATTTTGATTCATATGGTTCACTAAACTGTTGTTACCTATAACTTAAAAGTTTCTTAATATCAGAAATGGTGATGGCAAAATCTGTGAAGACAGGGAACTTGTTCATTTGATTCCAGGGTGCATTAGCCGAGTGATGCTGACCGTACCATCCCGGCATTTTAACATGTTCACCGTGAGTTAACGTTGATGCATTAATTGTATTAATTTGTGCTTTATGTTTTGAAAAATGCAATAGGTTCATCAACGCTTTTTAGGCATACTGCAGTCTATTCAGAGGATTATGTGATTAAAGTCAGTCGTAATGCAAGAGTTAAAAATCCCTAACAAAATAATAACTCTAGTTACTGTGAAAACAAACACTTTTTTTGATTAAATAATGTTAGTTCATTGATCATCAACTTTTAAGCAATACTCCATTACACTTCCAAAAAAAAATCTATATATATAAAGTTCTTCACTATTGAGAGGACTTTTGAACAAGCCTGTCACAACTATTTGTCTGCACCTCAAACATGCAATGGCAACCTGTTGCTTCTATTGATAATTTGGAATCTGTATGACTGTTCTATCGGAGAGTAGGCACTTGTTTGCTAATCTGCACATTCATTTCACCTCTGCCCTACTCATGTAAGACCTGCTGGTGATTAAAATTTATAGTTGAGACTGCACTCAGAAAGTAGTGCCAGAGATTACACCTACAAACTATTTTCTACAGAATACATTTCTCCACACCCCACTGTATTCTGTAAGGTTTCAAGATTAACAGTGCAAATGATATTTTTAAAAGGTGTCACCCATCAACTGACTAGGCCATTCTCCATTACTACTTCTGGTTTCTATTCCTCACTCTTGAATTTGAGAAATGCAAACTGTACCACCCATGGCTTTGGTTTCTAGTTTGTTTTTAAGGGTAGGTGTATTATTGTTTAACATTGTTGAATAACTGCAGCATGTTTTCTTCAAATAAGCCAAAATCAAGCACCCCTTTAAGAGTGCATTACTAATTTATTTTTCACATATTTAAGCAGTCTAATATTTGTGGGTCATGCTTATTACTTTTTCAGATGCCTAAAGTTTGACATTTCCTTTTGAAATGTGAAACTCATCAGAAAAAGACACAAATCCCACCAATGCAGAATACATTTTTTATTTTATTATTACTGAAATGTTAACTCCTTCTTGTAGACATGTAGTTGTTTTGTTAAGATGGATCATAATTGGGTTTCAATGCTGTTTCAGTGAATGTGAGTTTCAAGAGCAGAGAAGTTTTAATGCCAAGTCTATTTTCATTGTGAGACAGTATTGTTTTGTTTAGCAGACATCTATTAGTGTTTGTACATTGTGCTATAACATGTAAAACTAAAATCTAAATAATCATTGTTGAAGTAAAGCAGTATGCACACATTAGTGTTTATGGCAAGTGGGGTGGAATAGCCAGGTAATGGGACATTGGAATGGCTGCAGAGGGACTTTGGTGCCATATTTTGGTTTAGAATTAGAACAACAAACCAGTGACCACCAAATTATTTTATTACTCCTGACTTCTCAGCTGCAAGCCTTCAAGGAAGATAAAAACATGTGAAATGCCCCATGTATATATACTATAACTCATTATTCAATAAAACAATTAGTGCAACAATTAAAACATATTAAGACCCTTAAAGCAGCAAGATTACATTTTACAACAAAATTTCCAATTAAATTCTGAATTCATGCCCTTAGGGCTTAAAGTGTCAAACTTAAGAATATAAAGTAACTTATTTTTCATACAGGAATCCAAGGGAATTTGATCAATTATTTCTAAAACTGTGCCCTGCAAACCTGTTACAGAACTTTGATGTACATTTTGAAAATACACCGCCACTGAACTAGATTTTTTAACATTAAATATGTCTCTGATGTGTTCCAACAATCTCACTTTGAAGGCTGTCTTTGTTTGTCCAGTATAAACCTTATCACAAGGGCACTTCAAGGTGTAAATAATGCCTTCTGTATTACATTTAAAACTACCTTTAACATTGAATTTCCTTCCATTAATATATTCAAAACTATTGGTGACATATTTACAAGCTTTACACTTACCACAAATCTGAGTACCTACATAAGAAATAATGGGATCTAAATTAACTGGGGGCATGATAAATTTACCTTTAACTAACATATTTTTCACACTTCTCCCCACCCTATAAGATACTTTAAGTTGCTTAGGGAGCCATGGATACACTTCCTTTTTAGATTGAAGATAATTCCAATAATATTTTATTAAATTAATAAAAGTATCACTAAAACAACTGTATACAGTTGTGAAATATATATCCATTTCAGAATTTCCTGAATTACAAACATATTTAAATGGCTTAACTAAACTCTGACTATACTTGTTATTAACTTTAGATACTGCCTTAGAAATAACTCGATTACTATATTCTCTATAATGAAACATATTACTTGTTTTTTATAATTTCCTTCTTTAATTCAGAATCAGTATTACATAATCAGTGTAATCATATGAACTCACCATAAGGTAAAGCATCTATTGTGTGTGGTGGGTGACTACTTGCGGCTTATAAATAGTAAATATTCCCCTCAAATTTTCTATGTACTCGAGTATGAGGTCCCAAAGGACTGGAAATATCCAAATCCACATCTAAAAAATAAACCTTTTTGCCCCTCTGTATGCCATCAAATTTTAGGTCAAATCTATTTATCTGTAGGCTGTCAATAAAATTATCCACTTCCTCCTCTCCCCCCCCCTCACATAAAAAAATGAGATCATCAATAAATCGAGCATAATGTTTGACAAACCTATTGTAAAACCTAGCTTTATATATATATATATATATATATATATATATATATATATATATATATATATATGGGTCCCCTTCACATGGTCGACAGTTCATATGATCAACACTCATTTGGTCGACAGTTCATTTGGTCGACAAGCAGATTTGCCCCCTTCCCCAATGTTGTGCAACCCTGGAGTTGATATATATAGTTAGGGGGGTGTGGGGGGCACAGCCCCCCACATTGGGGGGTGTGGGGGTGAAGCCCCTCACCTAAAATGCTTGTTGATCAAATGAATTGTCGACCAAATAAACTGTCGACCATATGAACTGTCGACCATGTCAGGTAGACCCATATATATATATATATATATATATATATATATATATATATATATATATATATATTCATACTCAAATAAACCCATGCTTAAATTTTGCATGGGAGGGGGCAAAAGCTGCCCCCATAACTGCGCCTCATTGTTGTTTAAATATCTCACCATTAAATTAAAAAAAAAAAAATATTGGACAAACAAAAATACAACAATTCCAGAATAAATTCAGTATCAGGGCATTCTCCTAGAAAAAATCTAACAGTCTCCATACCAAATGCATGTGAAATATTGGTATAGAGACTGCTGACATCAAGTGTAATCCAATACATATTTTCATTGAAAGACACATTCTTAATCCGATCAAAAAAACAAACACATCCTTTACATAAGCAGGTAAAGACAAGACTTTTGGCAAAAATAAATGATGTAATAAACAGCCCATGTTATATAAAAAATATTGTTTCCCTGAAACAATTGGGCATCCAGGGGGGGTGTTCTAAATTTTTATGTATTTTTTGCCATATTTTGGTTGTCTGTTTTTCAGTTTGTGTTTGAAAGTTGGTATCCCACAATTCCATTGGAGTGAGTGGGGTTACATAATTATCTATGGAAATTTTATGTTAATCAGTGTTAATGCTGTCTGGTGACTGCTGCCGTGACACTTGTAACAGGGGTATGATGGACTGCATTCCTCCTATGAGCACCCTTCCCCATCTGCCTGTGTGGGACCTCGCCAGCACTCTGGCTATGGCTAGTGCCTGCACCCTCTCTTGCCATAGTCACCATAGTAGCCTATTCCATGCCACCACTCACCAACTGTCCATTATTTGTAGCCACTGGTGACGGGATATGTGTGGGCATAGGGACTATGTGCAGGGATGAGGTTGATAATAATGGGATGCCTACTGATGGCACAGTATCAGCCACTGACAACTCCACCTGTGCCTCAATATAAGCATTATCATGGTCAGATTCTGCAGAGACACTGACATCAGTATCAGAGTGGGAGGGACAGCAGCCACCATGTCCACTTGTGAGGGAAAAACAACATATGTAAATTACTACTGGCACTATAAGGTTTGCTGGTATACACACACACACACACACACACACACACACACACACGCACACACATAGACAGGTGAAGTGGCTCAAAGGCATTACACAGACCTCACTTTAGCTAACTGGGGGTATTCATAACACACAGACAATAACATACACACTCTGGATGGACCCTCAGCATGATGCAGTGCACCCCTTTCCAATTGCCATTACTACTAACATACACCTCTGGGATATGTGAGTGGTGTTAATAGATGATGGCCCTTCACCTAGCACATACTGCACTCATGTAAATTATTGCTGTTCCCCTGTATAGCACTCTGGCAACTCCTACAGAACATACCTCCCAACTGTACAAGGCTTTGCTAAATGTCTAGATGTGTGGCTCAAATGTTTGGTCTGTTCCTCATAACTCCTGTGTTTGTCTGATACGTTACTGGGTTGGCCTGTGTATAGGTGCCACTAAGTAATGTCCTAATTGGAGATGCAGACTACATAACCTGCAGTACATGTATTTTAAAACAAAGCCGGTTACTCAAACAACTTCCTAAGCTTACAGTGGATATAGTAAGTGTACACACACCTGTTAACATGCCAGGTTTCGTGATATATCACATGAGACCTCAGAAATCAGGTCATAACATTACCATAATTTCCTATGACATATGATCTGTGCAATCCAAATGAAGAACATACACATCAGTTACAGGTAACAGCTGGTAACTGAAATAGGTACTGAAATAGGTACAATAAGCTTGTTGCATGAGTGTGCACACCCTTAAAGTAATACTCTGTTAAAGCAACTTTTGATTTACTCAGAGCATGCAGTCATCTTGGGAAGGTGTCTATCAGCATGGCACATCTTGACTTGCCAATATTTGCACACTCTCCCTTGCAAAACACCTCCAACTATGTCAGATTGCAAGGGCATCCCCAGTGCACTGCCATCTTCAGGTCACCTTGCATATATCATCCTATTGGATATAGGTATGGGCTCTGTCTCGACCAGTGCAGAATGTTGCATGTGTTCTGGTGAAGCCATCCTTTTGTTGATATGGATTTATGGTTTGGGCCATTGTGTGGAAAGGTGGAATTCCTCATCATCCACAGCTATGTGGCAGACACCAGAACATTTTGGAGCCACAAGGGACCAGTGGTTGGAACTGTTCATAATCCCCTCTAACTTGGCTACAGTCCCAGTTCCAGCTTGTGAATAGCAACCTCAAAGCAGGACACTGCCACCACCAAGCTTCACCATGGGAGTGGTGTTGTTGTGGTGATGACAGTGGTGATATTGTGTCAACCACACCTGTCAGAATTGTGGCCAATGAGTAGAACCATGGTCATATATTGCCATAACACATTTTCCCACTTGCTTTTTGGAGACCTGATGTATTGTTTTCAAACTTTCACCAGGCCTGGATATTGTTTGGTGTGAGGAACTTCTGCCATCTTCCAACCCCACCATATAGGCAGGACATATGAAGACCATGGAAGGTTGTTGTGACATATAGTACACACCCAGTACTTGCTGAAGATTCCTGCTACTCCTTCACTGTTGCTGTAGGGCTCTTGGCAGCCTCCCTGGCAAGTTTTGGTCTTGTGTTCTCATAGACTTTAGTGGGATGTTCACTCCTTCGCAATGTCACTGTAGCCCCATATTTTCACCACATTTTGATGACTGTCTGACCTATGTTCCACGGTATGTGCAATGCTGTGCAAATGTTTGGGTACCCTTCTCCAGGCTAATACATCTCAGACATGTGGTCACTTAGCAGCTTCATCAGCTCTACGTGAACCATGGCTGTTGCTGTAGCAGGCAACTGGGTATATGTTAGGATAATCCTGGTAGGACAGTGGACTGCTAGTTGCTGTTAATCAAAATGCCTCTGTAATTGATGGCTGTTATATACCCAATAAGATGTACTGCTGTAGTTATATTGAAAGCTGCCTCAACACAGTACTAGCTTCAGCCTGTGCACACATATGCATCTAGATTGTTGTACTATTGTTCCCCTAACCGATTTGTTTGCTTTATAATTGAATTGTACAGGTTATAGGTCACATGAAAGGTTGACAGCATTCTGAACTTGTCTATTGTGCTCTCATTTTTGTATATCACACATACCTGGCATTCTAACAGGCTAACAGGTGTGTACAACATGTATATGCACTGTATATCACTAATTTCTATAATATGACCCTAGTTTTGAGCATTTGTCCCCCATTTTGTCTGTCTTTGTCCGAGATTCCTGCAATGACAGGTTGAGAGGTATGCTACAGATATGTGACATCTCCTGAAAATAGGTCCCTGTCATGATCACCATGATGCAATGCAGTAAACACCACCACAGGTGAACATGCAGATATTGCCAAATGGCTGAGTGCAACAGTTGTGTGCATGGTCACATGCAATAACCTTAGCATGCCTGAGGTACTGGTGAGCCACAGCAGGGAAACCCCATACTTACTGGGTTCTGGCTGCTGTTCCATGTGCAGACCAGTGGGACGTATGTAGTTGGGAGGGAGAGGTATTGTCAGCAGATTTATATTAGGCATTGTTACAAAATGAACGCTATGTTTCTGCACAGGTACAGTGCACATTATGATATTACACAATTTGCTGTCCTTCATCATAGATGTGCACTTATGTGCATTACTACACCCCACCCACTAATCCATTTTGCACTGACATATGCATATAGAGACTCTGTAGAAGACAGTTTAAATGCTATATCATTATACTGATGTACACTTTGGCCTTACCTGGATGCTCCTCACCTGTTGCCAGGGTGACACCCACCTACACAACTGCTGTTTCCTATGTTTGAGGTTATGTGGGGGCTGCCTCAAGGTTGGCAAGGAGCTCCTCTGTCACTGTAAGTGGGGCCTGTGTGGCTGGCTCCCCACCCATAGCAGTACAGTCCCTCAGTACAGCAGCAGCCCTTTGCAGGGCACGAGGTATCAGGTCAGTTGCTATATGCCTGACCTGATCCTATGTGCATCCACGGTGGCCCAACATATTCACTCTGTGTATGATCTCATTCAACAGGGCAGTCCACTCCTGCAGATTTTGCAGGCTACAGCCAGAAAGGATGACATAGTTTAAGATTACAGCTTCTGTGATGGCTGCTGTCACCGCATCGGTGTAAGGTGTTTGCCGCTGCATGGCACCTGGAGGACATACACAGGGAAACACATCACAGGGCCTCAGACATTGCCCAGAGTTCTTTACAGAGCCAGCACATGCATATGGGCTATCATTAGCCATCACTTACAAGCATGTCATACCCCTGTACCTGGCAGCACTGTATGAACATGCATTGTACTCCTGGTCCTGATGTGTCTTGTTCCCCCCAATGAGGGCCAGTACATTGCATAAACCACCATTCATCATTGGCGTTTGTGTAGAGGGATGACAGTGGCCATGTTCCTTGCAGATGGGGTGTCAATGGTGCTCAGTCTTTGCTTGCATACAGTGTGTAATGGAGCTGGAAGCATATGCCTGGGTTCATGTAGGATGCAGACAGGAATGTTATCAGGCCCCAAAGGGACTTGCTTTTGTTATCTTTGATTAGGCAGTTTGGACCTGAGCCATGATGATTAGGGGAGAGGTGCATGTGCTGTGCATATCTACCTATACTGATGGTGATCCAGGGTGGTGATGTTTGCCCTAAACCTGTCGGCAGCAGGTTGACTGTAGCTATGGTGTGTGTGTATGTGCTGTGATTGACCACCATTACAGGGTGGGTTGATTTGTTGCCTCTAAGATTGCAGACATATGAAATGATGGCCTTGTGATTGCCCTTAGTGGATGTGTCCAATTTGTACTCATAGTTAGCCTTACAGTAATCCACCTGTGACCTATTATGCTCATTCAGACAAAGGTTGACATGCCACCCAGTTGGTGTCTGCTCCTACTTTGCCCTGTACAACCAATATAGCATCACATTATGTGCCTTGTGCATTGCTGCTGTCCAGCAAAGGGGTTTTCTTTATTTTGGTGGAGACAGGTTTTGCAAGTAAGGTATTGCTGAGGCCATGCAGCTACATGGGTGGTCATATATCTGCTTGTAGTAGGCATGGAGACAGGGTCAGAACACAGTTGGCCACCTCTATAATTTCAACGTGATATTCATACTTATTATACTACCCATGTCTGTGTCCGGGCAATGACACCATCAGTAGCTGTAGAAGTGTAACTCTGTTGGATGCCCAGAAACTAAGATTACACATGTGTACAACATGCACAGCTTATTCGCCTGATGTTTTGCATCCCAAGTCAGTTGTTATGAGGCAGCCAGGTACACCTACCCATACATACATATGCACAAGTAATACCTGCTATACATTTCTGTTCTATATCAGTATGGCACACTGTAATGACAGTCTTGCTGCTCAGTCAGTCATGTCAACCTGTTAGGGCAGGACATCTGTAGGACAACGAACATACATGGTGGGCTATGGGCCACAATTAGTAACACGTTCTTCATATTGCTGTAACACACGTATGTCATTTGATAGTGCAATAACCTTTGCATTCACAGACATACCCTGTAGGATGCCTGATGCTCATATGACAGGCAGAGAGGTGAAAGGCTAGATGTGTGGTAGTGAGGGTAGAACTGTTAATGTTGTGAGTATGACTGGTATGGGGACAGAGCTAGCTGATATGCTGGACAGAGGAAAGGTGGATATATTGTTTATGCCAGAGACCAGATGGAAGGGGTGTACAGCTGTGTGTATTAGAGTCGGATATAAATAGTTCTATCATGGTGTGTATGGGAGCAGAAATGGTGTAGGGGTTAACTTGAAGGAGCATTATGCCAAGAGTGTTTCTGGAGGTGATAAGAGTGTCTGGCAGAGTGATGTTCATGATGCTGAGAATTGATGGTGTAATGTTGACATTTGTTAGTGGATATGCTTCGCTAATTATGTGTGTGATGGATGAGACAGACATACTTTGGTGTGGTTGGATGAAGTGGTGATGCATGTACCCAAGGGTGAGTTTTTAGTGATTGGAGCAGATTTCAATGGGCATGTTGGTGAAGGGGACAGACGGCATGCAGAAGTGATGTGTAGGAATGGTGTTAAGCAAAGAAATGCGGAAGGTGAGATGGTGGTGGAGTTTGCAACAGAGGTTGGACATGGGTGTGGTGAATACATAGTATTAAAAAACTGAGGGGCATATGGTAACATACAAGAGTGGAGGAAGATGAACACCAGTGGATTATATCCTATGCAGCTGGGCTTGTTTGAAGGAGATTGGTAACTGTAAAGTGGTGACAGGGGAAAGTGTAGTTAGGCAGCATGGAAGGTTGGTCAGTGGGATGACAGAGGTGATCACGAAGAGGGGGATGAGTGTGAGGGCAGCACCATGGATCAAATGGTGGATACTGAAAAAGGATGATTGTGAGGTTGAGTTCAGGGAAGAGTTAAAACAGGCAGTGGGTGGCAGTGAAGAGTTAGCAAATATTTGGGTAACTACATCTGAGCTAGTAAGGGAGATGTGTAGAATGGGGCTTGGTGTGACATCTGCACAGAGGAAGGAGGACATGGAGACCTGGTGGTGGCATGAGGAAGTGTGTTGGAGTATACAAAGAAAGAGGTTGGCCAAGAAGAAGTGGGATTGTTAGACAGATGCAGAAAGTGTGCAGATGTATAGGGAGATGGGGTGCATGGCAATGAGAGTGGTGGCAAAGCCTGAGGATGGGGCATCTGAAGGGCTGTATGTAAGTTTGAACACTAAGGATGGAGAATAGGACCTGTACCAATTGGCTTGACAAGAGGCATGTAGCTAGGAAGGATGTGCAGCAGATAATGCTGAGAAAGGATAATGGTGGAAGTGAACTAACTAGCAAGGAGAGTGGGTTGAGCAGGTGGAAACAGTACTTTGATGGGCTGTTGAATGAAGAGAATGAGAAAGTGAGAAGGTTGGATGATGTGGGTATGGTGAATCAGGATGTGCAACAGACTATAAAGGGGGAAGTAAGGATAGCTATGAAGATGTTTAAGAATGGAAAGGCTATTGGTTCATATGACATACCAATGGAAGCATGGATGTGTTTTGTATAAATGGCAGTGGCCTTTTTAACTGGATTGTTTGCTGTAATCTAGGAAAGTGAGAGGATGTGTGAGGAGTGGATGACATGTGTTTGGGTACTGATTACGAAAATAAGGGTGCTGTGCAGAGTGTAGTAACTACAGAGGGATAACATTGATCAGTCACAACATGAGGTAATGGTAAATTGTGGTGGAAGCTAGGCTAAGAAGGGAGGTGAGGATTACTGATCAGCAGCATGGTTTCATGCCAGGATAGAGCAGTGCAGATGTGATGTTTTCTCTCAGAGTTTTGATGGGGACAAACAGAGAAGGTCAGACATAGCTGCATTGTGTCTTTGTGGACTTATGGACAGCATATGACAGGATGCCTATGGAGGAGTTGTGGTATTGTATGAGGTGGTTTGGAGTGGCAGAGGGATCAGTAAAAATGATACAAGATACGTACAAGGCTAGTGTGACAGCAGTGTGTTCTGCACTGAGAGTGGCAGGTGTATTTACGGTGGAGGTAGGAGTACATCAGGGATCAGTTATGAGCCCTTTCTTATTTGCAGTGGTGATGGACAGGTTGACAGACATGATCAGACATGAGTCCTCCTAGACTGTGCTGTTTGCAGATGACATTGTGGTCTGTAGTGAGAGTAGGGAACAGATTGAGGAGACCCTGGAGAGGTGGAGCTATGGTCTAGAGAGTTGAGGAATGATGGTCAGCAGGACTAAGACAGAATATATGAGTGTGAATGGGACGGAGGATGGATCAATGATGAGGATCCAGGGAGTACAGTTTTCAAAGATGGATAGGTGTAACTACTTGGGAACAACAGTTCAGAGTAATGGCGAGTGTGGGGGAGAGGTGAGGATGTGAGTACGGGCAGAATGTAGGTGGTGGGGAAAAGTGTCATGTGTGATTTGTGACAGACAAGTACCATTAACAGCGATGGGGTAGGTCTACAAGAGGGTAGTGAGACCAGCTACATTATATGGGTTGGAAACAATGGCATTGAAAAAAGAGGCACACGTCAGAGCTGGACACAGCAGAGTTACTGATGGTATGATTTGCACTGGGATTGGCCTAGCAGTGTAACAGTCAGTATTGTGCAACACACACTCCAGTAGTGCTCATATGTGAGCCATCCTTTCCTGGGGTGAATCATGGCCCTGAGCTGTGTACTATGTCAGTTCAGACAGACACAATTTCTATGGCCATAGGTTCTGCTCAGCAATATATCACTATAGCATATGTTGTTGAGACATAATATTGTTTGAACTTCCTATTTTCCATGTTTACATGCCCCCTACTATGTTCCATTACAGGCTTAATTGTTTGACATAGCTATGTTTTTTTGTTTTCAGTTCAGTTTGTATACTCCATCAGTCTCAGTGTGTGCATCTGTCTGTCAGTCTGTCTGTTTGTTTGTGTGTGTGTGTGTGTGTGTGTGTGTGTGTGTGTGTGTGTGTGTGTGTGTGTGTGTGTATGTGTGTGTCTCTTTTTCTCTCTCTCTCTCTCTCTCTCTCTCTCTCTCTCTTGATCTCTCTCTCTCACTCTCTGAGACAGATGTAGGATATACATCTGTTTTGTATAGGCAGCATCTTGCCTTTGGTAGGTAATGCTCATGAGCAGCTGATGCCCTGTGCACCAGTTGGAGTCCCCCACTTGCTGGTTGCATGCAGAACAGCTGTAGTATCATTCCCATACTCAATAGCATGGAAACACACTCCTATAGAGTACTTCATGTGGGCATTGCCCCTTTTCCTTGCCTGGGAGGAGTACTTCATGGAGGTGTGTGACGAACAGCATCACAGAGTATAGCTGGGAATACCTCTTACAACAAACACTGCGGAGACAGCCCAACAAAACTGGGGGAGAATGTTCCAGACATGGGGACAGAATGTAAGTATTGCTGTTATACAGTTGAAGTAATCATAGTTTGATAGGATTTGTGTGGATATGGCTGCTCTGCATGAACTTAAGTCTGATAGTATTATGTGGTTGACATAACTTTCAACTGTAGGGCTATCCACAGACTGGCCAGAGTTTGGACTGTTATATTTGGTGTGTTACTCAAATTTTTTGACCTTGGAAATTCAGTAGCATACTCCGAGGATTGCAGTCAGTAAATAGGAACATCCATGTGTGTTTCTGACTACATATCCTTCAGAACAATTATGTTACAATAACCCTGTTAACACCAGCAACTTTCTCAGTTTATGACAGCAATATGTCAATAATGCCCCTGTGTTTGGGCTTCTGCCCCCAAATATGTCAGGCTTTGCCCAGATGTCATGCTGTAAGAGGTGTATAGGTATAGTATATCATTATATGGTGACTTAATTCTAGATATAATCCCAGTGTTGTATCAGACAGCCAGACATGTTACGTGTAGGAGGCCTTATATATAAGGACGAAGCCTGGGCATTCTGCGGGACTCTGTACAGTTGAGAGGACTGTGTATTTCTGGCAATTGTTGACAGGCTTTCAGGATTGTGCAGCAGTGTATTGTAAATGTGTTATTTGGCCTATGTAGGGAGGGGGGTAGATGTAAGTGTCGATGGTCATTTTCTATCTGACTTTGCATGCTGCTCCAGTTTCTGGTGCTTTATCAGCTGTATATGTTTGTAGGGGCAGACTGAGACATGTCCCATACCACAGTCAGGCATCAGACTACACTGTGAATTGGGCCAGTATATATAGGTATGGTGTGTGAGTGGCAAACATGCTGATGATTTTGTTCACACAGTCCATATACTCTACTGTTCCTGTGGCTTACCAACATGTCACTTTGAATGTGGTGAGATTGGTTCTGGCTATGCACTTTCACGCTGGTGTCTGTTGGCCAATGCTGTTACATCCATGTAGTGCCTGATATATTTGCAATTACATGTGTATTCCCCCATAGCAAAAGTGGGTTTGTGTTGTGTCAGTCTGCCTGTAGTTTAGACAGTGCTTGGTGGCATGCCTAGCAGCTCATTGTAGTTTCCCTACTGTGATTTTATGTAACACTACTTATCAGATGTACTGTTGCCTGACCCCAGTACATGTTGTGTATGTCTGACACATCAGTGGGATGATGTGAATATTTATGTCCGCAAGTAATGGGGAGTAATTTGTTTTTGGACTTGGGCTATTCCAGTCAATATATGGTACAACAGACAAGAGGGTGTTACTGCATTAACTGTGTCACTTTATCTACTCCAGTATTTGGGATATGTTCCCAGTTTCATGGCTTTACCCCCCTCCTTGGTCAGGCTTGGTCCAGATTTGTTGCACTAAAGGGTTCTGAGCAACCTGTATACTGGCCAGATTGTTTCAGACTGTCCAGGATTATTGGTCATATGTATGTTCTGTTCAAAAGAATCATTATTTTAATTTCTTTGGTAAATCACTGTGATGGTGTGAGGATTTCTCTCTGTAAATCATGACATACATTTCAGTTTCAGAACTCCCATCCTTCTGAACATGTATGCTGACATGAACCTTGTTAGTGTAGCAACATTCTACATTTATAACTGTAGTACGTACATTATGTTATGTCCCTGTTCTTGGACCATTGTCCCCCCATTTTGACAGCCTGTGTCCAGAATTATTGCACCAAGAGGTGTAGAGAAATGGTGCTGAGTATGACTCCACTACATGTTATGGGCATATATATATATATATATATATATATATATATATATATATATATATATATATATATCTTTTAGATATAGCTATACTGATATATATATATATATATATATATATATATATATATATATATATATATATATATATATATATATATATATATATACATATATATATATATATATATATATATATATATATATATATATATATATATATATATATATATATATATATATATATATATATATATATATATATATATATATATATATATATATATATATATATATATATATATATATATATATATTATATTCCTTTTTTGATATCTATACATATGTTTATATAACAATATATATGTATATATTTTATACATATTTGTTTTATATGCATAGCTCCATATATCTGATGTATATACTTTTTTCATATTTATCTATCACCACACACATCTATATGTGTATATTTATATATACTAAACATGACTGATTCCACGGTGTTTGCTCCATACTATGTTATATCTGTACTGAATAATATATTTGAAAATAATAGCATTCATTATTACAGTTCAGATGGTGTAATGGTAAATTGCTCTGACTATGATGTACAGGGTCCTGCGGCCAAGTCTTGGCAGGTCTGATTATTTTGTTGTTGGTAAGAACAGCGGCTGATGGAGACAGGATGATTAAGGCAGTTTTAAGCAGTTGTAAGCGAGTTTGTGTGGGCTTTCATGATGGTAAGCGATGCCGACACATGGTTAAATGGGAAACTGCTTAATCTGTGTAGGCATCACTTAGCATTTGGTAAACTCACTTACTGCTGCTTGCTGCTGCTTATTGTCACTTACTCCTGCTTACCCTGTGCTAATTTCTTTAAATGAAAAGAAGAAAGGGGTGATTGGAAAGTGGTGAAAAAGGGGACATGCAGACGGAAAAACAATATCAAAGATTGCTAGGGATGTGCAGGACGGGTATGGGGAAGGTCCACAGCTGTCCATTTCTGACACAGAAATAGCTGTGCATTTGTACAGAATTTGGAGGTGAATTTGGACACTCAAACCCCTGAGAGAGGGGTGAGGACAACAGTAATGTGTTGTTAAGCCAATTAGACCAGATTACATGTGTCCAGTGGGCACGTGTGCGAAATGGACATCTATGTATGGGACGACATTTTTTATAAGGTAAGAGTGGGATGTTGGAAAAGGATAGTAGGTATATTTGGGGAGGCAGGTTAGGTAGTAAGACAGACAAGACAGCAGACAGGAGCGGTATATGACACATTGTGAGGGGTAAATACCTTGGATGGGGAGGATGGTTGGGAATTGGACACCCACGAACCCCCAAATGGATACAGTGGGACTGAGGTCCCCACCCATGGGCAGTCACCACTGCACCTTCATGGCCCCGAAGGTGGCTGTGCTGGGGGCTGAGCAGGAGGGGCAGACTGACCCTCAAGATGTGACACATGGCTCTCAAGCTGGCATAGCTGATCTCCAAACTCCTTACAAAGTTCACTACACACCAGTCACCGGACCTGATGATGGGTGACAATGTCCTGTCTGTGCCCACTCCGGGGGGTGGGCCCCATCCCCTGAGGCAGTTCCATGCAAAGGTGGTGCGGGACCAGCAGACGAGGAGGTCCTGGGTTTAGTCCCAGATGTTCTGAGGCCCGATGCCATGGCCAGTTGAGGCAGGACAGGTGGATCCACTGGGATTGGTCTTCCCAGACATGCTATGGTGTTGAGTTTTACAACATATGTTGGTTAGTCATGAACAACACATTCCAGGATTAATTATAATAGCATGCATAGGTGTTCCCATTAACCCAAAACAACAGATTTGAATCAGCTGCATAGCAAACAGAACACATGCATATATGGAACCACAGTGGACATTATAACGTCATGCAGGTTACATTGATAGCAACAGGCCACCAATGATAGTATTTTAACAGGGAACATTAATAATCAAATGTTTAAATATTTGTAGAACAATAGGACACATGTCCCAACAGTAGGTTTGGTGAAAAACATACCTGTTGATTTATGTGTTTAGATTATTGGTACAGATAGGGTGGGAGAGAGAGAGAGATGCCAATTAACAACTGTATAGGCTTCAATTGCTCACAACTTTAATGATCATTGCTCTAAACATTACTATCCAGGTATTACCTCACTTTACATCAACCTATGGCATTGGGTTGGGCAGTGGTATGTTTGTACACAGTGTATAATTACAGCCTTCTAACAGCTCATTGATACCATTTTGTTACCTGGCAGACCTTGGAGGAATTTACTGTTAACACTACCTGACTGTTTCTACCCATATTCACATAGTCAAGGTTACATATGTGCACTTATACTGTGTGTGTGTGTGTGTGTGTGTGTGTGTGTGTGTGTGTGTGTGTGTGTGTGTGTGTGTGTGTGTGTGTGTGTGTGTGTGTGTGTGTGTGTGTGTGTGTGTGTGCTGCTGCCATACTCCACCTTGATTTCTATTGGTCACCCTAGATGTTGGCAGCAGTAACTACTAGCTCTGACAGAGTAATACTTGAGAGACATTTCTTGGAGGAGACTACTTGGTGTATGTACTTATCTTGCTGTCATTTGCAGCCTTGGGGTTGGACAGTGGGTGGTGAATGCAGTGTCAAATTACAGCCTTCTCACACTCATTTATACCTTTTCTTACCTGATGGACCTGTGGAAGAAATTTCTGTTAATAATACCTGACTGTTTCTACACATATTCACATATTCCTGGGTGAGATTATGCATACAGCTTTATACCATTCCCAGGATTCAAACCATGCCTGTTTGTGCAAAAAGGTATAACAATGATGCATTTCATCACAATGAATTATTGGGGAACTGCTGTTTCTTTCTTGACTGTTTTCAGCATAATACTCTCTTGTTTGGACAATGGGCTTTGTAATTCTGACATGCATGCATGGCAGATAGTTCTTATACTGTGTATTCATCCCTTCACATATTACAGTATGGAAAACAATGGCTAACACAACATTACTATTCAGGGATCAGATCTTGGTGCCTGGAACATTTCTTATAGTTAATCTGTTTTACAACTCCACAATCTTTATCAGATGAGCCTCAATTAAGTAATGCTGCCAGAGCCATAGTTTCTGTGCAGAACGGTACACATTCAGATTCATACTGCCACATAGCAAAATAAACACAACAGTCTGGGGGGTTGATTTTTATTGACAGGTACTGACACTTTCAATGACATATATCCTGTACGTTAGTATTAGTCTGCTAATGTCTCATTTATTCAGTACAAACAATACACATTTCTAATTACTGGCAGCATTTATATTTACTTTCCCTGACTACTACAAGCTAAAGTTGTACTCACCAGCCTCACAATGCAACCTTAGCAGCCTGCTGGCTTGGGCGTCCATGTTCGCAGCCCTCTCATCTGCAACTGTACAGGAAATAGAGAAACATTTATGCATACCTATCCATCTCATACTTAGGTTGGACTTTGTTACACAATAATTGATACTGATACTTACACAATGCTGGGACATTCTGTTCCCAAGCATCTTGGATCTACTGGTCCAAGAGGTCCAACTTTCTACACTTCAGGTCAACATAATGGTGCTGGACCTAATCACCAGTCCAAGGGATACCAGTAGCACTGGTGAGGTTATGTGCGAGATGGTCCCAAGCCTCCCCTTTATATTGAGAGCCCTGGAATTGGTACTGCAGCAGTCTCTCTTCATGGTATTTTACAAGGAGTCCAACCATGATCCTAGACTCATGAATGCCCCAACGCTGTACCCGAAAGTGCACACCATCACCAACACTAGCCATAGTGCCTGCAGTGATCAGCTACAACTGGTTATGGTTGTATTCCCACCTGCAGGGTTTAAATAAGGCTGGATTCTTGCCTTTTGCCTCAATTGGCCAATTTTGAATATGCTGAGCTAAGCTAAGCGATGGGCAAACCCGCTTAGTGCAGATAAACATTGCTTAAGTGGTAGATGCTAAGCACTGTTTACCATTGCACAAATCTGGTTAGCTACGCCAATTATTGCTAAGCATGCACATTTAAGCAATGCTTACTCTGGCTAAGCATAGCTGAGCACAATTTAGCATTGTTCAGCTTTCATTTTATGGACTATCAAGATTGTGAGGTTGATTCCTTCTTAATGTCATCTTATGATATGTATGTTTCCCTTCCATAACCTCCCCCATGTGCTTTAATTACATTATATTATTTTGTGTTTATATGAGGGTTTCACATCTGAACTACACTGACACCTCACATTTGGATCTGCTACATTATCTTGGTTAACAAATATATATTATTCACTACCTATTTATAAAAACAATACTTTTAGTGCTGTTTTCACATATAAAAATGAATAGAATGCACTGCGGCTCAAACCGTGGATGGCTGTATGCTAAGCAAAAGCTCTAACCACTACACTATTTCACTTTGATGTTTTTGGCTGTATATTTCTATTATTTAGCTCCTTCCAATGTTTAAGCTATGCTATATACAGCTTTGTGATGCACACACCCACTTAGCTATGCTTAAACTTTATTAGGGATGGAAAAAAATAAACATGTGTTTTATAGTTTAATGAATCCAAGGGGTAGAGTGCAAAATCTATTAGTACAATTACTTAGACAACAGCCAGCAAAAAGAGCTGTGAAGCAAAACTTAAGGTCTAACAGTTATATAGAAAAAACAAAATGAAAATTTGGGGAATGGAAAAAAAGAACACATTAAAGATATTAAGAATAATAATTTTAAAAATGAATTGTCAAAACATAATACTTCAGGCTTCTGGCAAAGGCCCTTGTCTCACCCACAGTGTCATTTTTAGAAAAAGTCCTGAGGTCAATAAAACCAACATAAAATTTCAACAAAACACAAAATAAAGGTCATGCTGCTAAACGCTAGGAGTCTAATCATGAAATTGCACTCATTGCAAGCATTCTTAAACCTGGAAGATGCTGACATTTGTGCAGTTACAAAAACATGGTTAAAAGCTATGGAGAGCACCCCAGCCTTCATCCTATCATACATTCAGACTACAAACTGTGGACAGCAAAGCGAAAGGAGGTGAATATTCAATGTTTATTTAAGACAGACACACCTCTAGGCTGGTCAAACAGTATGACGCACAGGAGGCACTCCAGGTGCAGTTAACCATTGACAAGACCCCTATTAAGATCATTGCTAGCAACAGGCCCCCAAATCTGACTCAGGATGCCCACTCCACCTATCTAGTCATCTTTGAATCTATCAAGATTCAACCCATTACCCTGATTCTGGGTGACTTTAACTACCCAACCATAGATTGGAAAAACTACTCATGACAGAATGCAAATGCCCAGAGATTCCTCAATGTTATCAATGCAAATGCCTTGGAACAGCTAGTTAATAATATATTGGACTTGGTATTAACCAACATGAATAACCACTGCAGCACTGCTACAGTATTATCCTCCCTGGTAAGATCCAAACATAAAGCGGTCACTTTCAAAGTCAGCATCTCCCCTGACACCCCCCCCCCCCAGTTACGGTCAAACAAAAAAACTTCTCCAAAGCTGATTACAACCTCCTGAGGGATGGTGTAAACAGCTTTACAGCCCTCTCCCCCTCTGTTGGAATTGGCACCAATGTCCAAATTTACACCAAAGTACTATATGAGCACTTATATAGATGCTTGGAATCAGAAATACCTGACAGGACAACATCATCCTCTGCAAAGAAGAGTATATCTGTCTGGTGGACATCTACAATAAATAAACTATATAACAAAAGGAAAAAATTGCTGTCCAAGACCAAGAAGGACCAGATGCCCAATTGGAAGCAATCTTTCCTTAGCCTGAACAAGCAAATAAAAGCACTAGTGAAATCCATTAAAGCCAACTTCGAGTCCAAATTGGCCACATCTACTAGAGGCAATCTTAAGGCCTTCATCACATATGTCCACAATCTCAAAGGAAGCACCCAGATCTGTTCAGAACTTCTGGTCAAGGACACCACATGCACAAATGCTGCAGATATAGCCACCCTACTGGCTGACAGATTCAGCGAAAACTTTACCCCTCTGCCCCCCATCAGTAAATCAGGAGCTTCCCAATACCTGCCCCCTCCCCTTATCTCTAGGGAACAGTTCATCAATACCCCCTCAAAGGCAAAAAAATAGCCTGCATAAGACCTGATAACATTCTAGACTGCATCCTACATGAACTCAGGCATGAACTTGCAGCATCATTACACACCCTATTCAATCAAAGCCTGAGTACCAGCTTTTTCCCAGTCAAGTGGAGGACAGCCATTGTCATTCCTTTACACAAAAGTGGAGTGTCCACTGATCTGGGAATTCATAGACCCATCAGCCTAACTAGCCTGATCTTCAAGGCCATGGAAAGGATTATCATGGACCTCATTAACAGGGACATTGGCAAACTCCAAACACTCGACCCCACACAGTTTGGCTTTGACAAGGGGAGGACATGTTTGTTAAATCTGGTCAACTTCTTTGAGACAGTCACCAAAACCATGGATGAGGGGAAGACAGTGCACACCACCTACCTTGACCTTGCCAAAGCCTTCGACACTATTCCAAACTCGGGCATAACAGATAAACTTTCTCAACTAGACATCAATCCAAATGTTATCAGATGGGTAGCAAAATGGCTCACTGATAGAACCCACCTAATCAAAATAGGGCAAGCCACCTCAAGCAGTAGACCTGTAACAAGCAGCGTATCCCAGGGATCAGTCTTGGGGCCTCTGTTACTAGGGATATTATCCTCTGAGGTGCAGGCGAAAACCAGTGGGCTATGGCTGATTAAGTTTGCAGATGACTGCAAACTGGTTGCAGTCATCAATTCCCCAAGTGATGTGGATGTCTTCCAACAGGATCTCACCCAAATAATTGACTGGTGCCAGAAACACGGCCTTAAGCTGAATGCCGAAAAATGCATCATAATCCCCTTTGAGGAGAGTGACTTACCCACATATTATCACATTAATAACAACGTCCTAAGCACGCAATCTCTTGTGAGGGATTTGCGCACCCAGGTTGATAGCAACCTAACTTTTGACCACCATGGTGTTTCTGTTGTACCGAAAGCTTTCTACATGGCCCACCTCATAAATAAGGGAACCTTATCCAGGGACAAGGAGGTCATAACATCCCTGTATTCTTCCCTTATAAGGCCAATTACTGAGTACAATCCCCCCTTTGTCATGTACCTCACAAAACACATACAGCAGCTGGAGACACCACAGAGGTTCCTCACCAGAAGAATCCAGGGCCTCAAACATCTACCCTACACAAATAGACTAAAGGTCCTGTCCCACTACTCAGTTTCATATAGTCTCCTGAGAGGTGACCTCTGTCTGCCATACAAAGCAATCTCAGACGCCGCCTTGATAGGGCTACTGCATATCTGCAAGTCAGGCTCCACTCGAGTAACCCACATATGCGACCTTAACCTGGTCAGTGACATCAATAGGACTTGTTGGTGGGACAGATTTGTGTCCTAGAGACACCCCCATCTGTGGAATAGACTCCCTCTTCATTTAAAGCAGAGTACCTCATTATCCCTTTTCAAGCACAACCTGAATAACTGGATGGGAAACAGAAAATACACCCCTGGGATTCCACCCGTGTCCCTGCTGGACAGGGGCTTTGGGTGCTAACTTGTCTAAACATGGGCCAAACTCTTGGCTAGGCTTATAAGGGCCTCAGGGCCAATAGCCTTGTAACTTCTTATGATCCTATGATCCTATAAGATGACCAAATTTTAATACATTTGTTTTTAATGTTTTGGATCATGTTTCTTCCACTTTTAGTGACGGGGATTTGAATAATACATCGGAAGTAAGAAATGGCAATTATGTTTAAATGCAAATGTTTTTACAGGATTAAATGAGTGCAATGACATTAAGTGTTGTTTAAAATCTTTACCAGTTAGGACATGAAAAAAAATATTTTTAGAGTAATAGTTTGTGTGTATATATTTTAAGTATGAATTTGACAATAAGGAAATTGTAAGTCCCATGACTTCTGTGCCAGTAGTATCTAAATAAGTGTTTAGATGTTTTCATTTTTTTCTGATGAAGTTCATGTAAAGTGGTGAAGAAAGCACTTAATTTTCTAAATTATCTGTTTGCAGTATTGCAGATATGGGCATTGGTAAATTTTTAATGTTTCAGTTGTTTCATATACTTCTGCAGTGGAGGTTTAAAGTATTTGTTGGTTTTAGTTATTAAACAACACATGATGACTTTTTCCAGGCAAGACTTCGGTAAGATTTATCACTACATAATGATCACGTCAGATTGCAGGGGTTCTGTCCTCCCTTCCAACATTGACATAACCGTTATGGCCATTAGTCTGCACCAACATTTTTATGCTGTATGTCTGTAGCTTTGCAATCATGTTTTGGCAGATGTTAATATGCACTCAAAATAGATTTATTGCTTAATCCACAGGACTGTCTGGTAAAGTTATCGATGGAAATGTCTATTTAAGTTATGTTGTATTTTTAAAGCCCACTCATAGACAGATAGAGTGATAGATTTATAGATTCATAGATTGTTACTAGGCTAATAACCCAGGGGGCCTTTCTAAGTCTAGCCAAGTTTTCCCGAAAGAATAATGATGCCCTGTATCCAAATAGGACATTGACAGCCAGGCATTATTTAGCTACCTCTGTCCATAAGGGACACAGGTGCCAGGTTCAGTAAATTTCCTGTACTCCACCTACTGATCTAGGTTGCACTTAAACTGGGTAATAGATGAACAAAGCTTCACATAGATGAGAAGCCTGTTCCATAGGAGGGGCAGCCTCTGGGACACATATTTGTCTCTCCAGCATGTTCTGTTTAAGTCACAGATAAAATTCTGGTCCCTAGACCTTGTATATTTGGTACTGTTTGGCATAATGAATATGTGGGAGATTCTTAAGTATAGGGTTTGCAGATGCCTTATAAGCCAGATATAGATCACTCCAGAGTAATTTATAGGAGATTGAGTTGAAAGAAAGGGTTTTAAGGTGCTGTGCATAAGGCAGTTTTGTTATGCCTTGTATTCTTTTTGTAAGAATCCTTTGAGGTTGGTCTAACACTAGTTGCTGCATATGCCTGGTCAGATACATACTGAAGAGAGCATTGTACTCTTTGATTGGTCTAATAAGGGTGGAGTACAGTGGGAAAATGACCTCTCTAGCCCTAGATGCCATGTCCTTACTTTGTAAGCTGTGCAGCATAAAAGGATTTCCTCCCACTGTGACCATGTGGTGGACAAAGGTAAGGTTGCTGTCTACATTTATACCCAGATCCCTGAAGACTGGGTCAACTCTTAGGGGTGTATTATCAACATGGTAATTAGCCAGGATGGTTGACTTCCCAAAGGGTACAATTATACATTTCTTAGCATTGAGTTTAAGCTCATGGCTTTGGCACAATTTTTGTTATTCAGAGACAGGCTTTCTTGACAAATGCTAGTGTCGGCAGGGGAGTCAATGACAGCCCCACCTTGCAATCATCTGCAAACTTAGCCAGCCATAAACCTTCAGCTTTTGCTTCCACTTCAGAGAAATAGGTGCCAAAAAGGAGCAGGTCCAGTACAGAGCCCTGGGGGACTCCACTAGTGACTGGCCTCTTGGTGGAGATGGTCTCACCTAATTTAGCCTACTGAGTACTATCAGTGATCCAGTTGACTATCCAGCGGGTGATAAAATGTTTTATACCTAAATTAGTATGCATGTCTATAATGCCTGAATGGGGTATTACATCAAAAGCCTTGGCCAAGTTTAGTTAAGCTGTGGTCACAGTCTTGCCTTCATTCAATGCTTTGATGACCCTCTCTAAAAAGTCCACCAGATTTAATAGGCATGAATTTCCTTTAACAAAGATGAACTATAATGAGTCCAGCATTTGCAGGTTACTTATGTCCTTATTTATCATGTCCATGATGATTCTTTCCATGGCTTTGTGTATGAGACTGGTCATATTTATGGACCTGTAGTTACCCAGAACAGTGGTTAGACCTTTTTGAGCAGGGGAATGAATGTAGCCACCTTCCATTCCTTGGGCATAAAACACGGCTGTCGGCTTTAGTTGAAAAGTGATTCAAGTGGACGACAAAGGTGACATTCCATGCTATTTAGTAAACATCCTGGGATGTTATTTGGGCCCATCGATGCAAAGTTTTTGGCATTAGAAAGTGCATTGATGTCCTGTTCCCTAGTAATGGTTGGGAGGATTGTGGTATGAGTAATTTTCTTTGGACGATCAGGGAGTGGCGGTCAGCAATTTGAGCTGAACCTGTCAGCAAAAAGGCTGACAATGGGCTCCAGGACAGTGAGGGTGATGCTATTTGCCATAAATTCTGTGCACTGCTGTGTATTTCCCCTGAGGTTACAGGCATAGCTATAGAAAGCTTTGTGGTTGTCCTTTGCCTGAGAAGCTATTTTTCCTTCAAATTTACCCTTTGAAGTATTAATTAATCCTCTTAACTGCCTTTTTAGATTGGCAAGAGGGCTTTTATTACGTATGGCTTTGTTCCTCCTATGGTTAGCCAATATTTTTTTCTTTTGTTGCATAACTGATTGATACTGTAATCCCACCAGGGTGGCTTGTCTTTTGAATTTGTATGATTCTTAATATGAAGGAACATAATTTGCTATCTATATGACTGTGCAGAGATTTTGTAAATAGCTGACTGCATGCTATGTGTTTTACCAGGATTGAGGGTGCTTGGAATTTAGTAAAGGTGTCTCTTAGCAGAGATAGGTTAGTTTTGAAATAGTTCCTAAAGGTGTGTGAAATCACTCCACACAGGAACGGTCAACAAATTAAAAAAATGAATAAATGTCCAAACTCCGTTCACCGCTAGACAACAAATGCACTTGCACTGAAAACTTCGGTAAATTCCGTTTATTTTTTAAAAAACTTCAACGTTTGTTTAAAAAGTTGTACATATAAACTGGGTTTCTAAAGGTGTTTGGTTTCAATGGATCCCCAGATTTAACTTTTATTTCAATCAATCCTGTCCTATGGTCAGATATGATGAGAAAAAGCATTACATTGGGTAAGGAACATTGGCCTCCCATGTTTACGAGTACAAGGACAAGGATGTTTGTACCCCTAGTAGGAGAATGGAACAACTGTTCCAGGATGTTGGTATTAACAAACTTTATGAATTGCTGGGCTTGTGTATTAAAAGTGGAGTAGGATTCCCAATCTATAGAGGGGTAGTTTAGATTCCCCTGTGAATATCATATTAGGTTGAATGCTGAGGGACTACAATACATTGAAATAGGCAAAATGGGTTTCTTGGGGCATGGCCTGGGACCTATAAGCTGCAAGGACATGGTACGAGATCCTGTTTATTGTGAGTTGCACATGTATGAGTTCCAGTAGGTGATATTGTTTAATTAGTATGGATGTGAGGTTGGATTTAATATAGACTGAGACTCTTCCACCTTTAGTTACCTCCTGTAAAGTAGCTGGTCTAAATGTGTGAAGGGGATTATAACCTTGTATTGCTGTCTCAATTACTACACATATGTCTACACTCTCCAGGGAGAGAAAGGCTTGCAAGGAGTCAAGTTTCTTGTTAAGGCTTCTAACATTGAGCAGTACTGCCATCAGATATTCCTTTGTAGATTCATTTAATCTGGTAGGTTTATCAACTTGGCATTGCCTAGAAAAGATACTAAGTGGGTGGAACTGCCATATGTACACAGACAACCGTCTCCTCCTACCACCAAACACTAATATATGTGAGAGATACAATTATACAGCCAAACTGGAGGCAAAGTTCTCTCAACCCAAGAGTGGAACTGACAGTCAAGAGGAGAAGGAAAATACTTGCAACACACCACCAGTCTCACATAGACCTACTAAACCAACACTGGCAAATAACACACATAAATACACAAAAACATACTCGGAGGCTCTAAATAAAAATCTGCAAAAGCAACAGAGACTTCCAAAGCAGACACCCAGGCAACCTCCACACCCCATCACCAACCATGAAACACATACATCACATAATCAGTGTGCCACGCAATCACAGCCCTTAAGGCAAAATAACATACCCAACACACTAGTAATAGGCAGCTCTGTAGTCAGGCACACTGATGTCCCACTAACTAGGCTGGACAAGGAGAAGGTTACAGTTAGCTGCCTGTCAGGCGCCAGGATCCGCCACATAACACAAGCACTCAGGTCACTCCAGAACAAGTACAAATATGACTCTGTCATTGCCCATGTTGGTGTGAATGAGCTGAGATGTACCTCCCTGGACTACATGAAAAAAGACTTGGAAGAGCACTCTGATCATGTAGCCCAGGCCAGTATGACCCTGACCCTGAGTAGCATCCTGCCCTTACCAAGAATGATGCCACAGTATAAAGAAAAAATGATCAATTTCAACAACTGGCTAAGTTTCTGGTGTCATTCAAAGGGGATCCAGTATCTGTCTGCCTGGGATGACATGCTCGATAAGCCACGTTGCTTCTCAAGAGATGGCTTGCACCTGTCAGCTGTAGACTTTCGAATACTGGCCAAAGCTTTTGCCATCCCCATAGTGCCTTTTTTAGGCAAGGCTCAAAAGACAAACCCACCACCATAAATAGCACAAGTAACCAAAAACTGAGGGTTATGCTACTCAACGCCAGAAGTCTAAACCTCAAAATGCATGCACTCGAGGCATTCCTCAGTATGGAGAACATCGATATATATGCAGTAACAGAAACCTGGTTTAAGGCTCCTGAGAGCACTCCAGCACTACTAGGCTATAACTCATACCATACTTTTCGGCCACAGAACCCGGACTGAAACACAAAAGGTGGGGGTGTATCCTTATTCATCAAGGATACCCACACCTCCAGGTTAGTGGCACAGCACAATGCCTCAGAGATCATCCATGTGCAACTAACAATGGGCAAAACTGCAATTCAAATTGTAGCTTGCTACAGATCACCCACCATGACCCAGGACCCCCATTCTGCATTTCTTGAGACACTGGAATATATGAAGGTTCTACCAAATGCCCTAATATTGGGTGATTTCAATTACCCAAACATTAACTGTGAGAACTTCTCAAGTACTAACTCCCTTGCCCAACGCTTCCTAGAATTTATAAACTCGAACACCCTGGATCAACTGGTCAACACCCCCACCAGAGGTGACAATATACTGGACCTAGTCATCACCAACATGGGCGACCGGTGGTTAGATCAGACCATAGGCTAATCATTCTGGATATCCACATTCCGCCCCCACCCCCAATCAAGGAAACCACTGTGAAAAACATTTCAAAAGCAAACTTCACGTTACTTATGAACGAGGTGTAAAGGTTTACAGCCCCCATGCTAAAGGACAACACTGTCCAAGCTGCTGAATCCCTTACTAAGGCACTCTATGAGCACCTGCAAGAATGCTGGATCGCACTATCCCAAGCAAAACCAAGACTCACTCCTCCAAGAAAAAGAAACCAGTCTGGTGGACCCCTGCCATAAACAAGCTATACAACAGAAGGAGGAAATTAGAGCAGAAAAGAGTAAAATCCCAAGAAGCAAAGACATCCCTGATTAGTATCAGCAAGAAACTATGATCCCTCATAAAATCATCCAAGGCTAGCTTCGAAAGAAAAATTGCCAGGGACTCCAAAGATAACCACAAAGCATTCTTTAGCTATGTCAAGAACCTAAGTGGAAACTCTCAGATCTGCTCTGAGTTAATGCAGAATGACACAAAATACACTGAACCGACTGCTATTGCCAACATTCTGGCAGACAGGTTTAGTGAAAACTTTACCCCTCCTCACCCTCTAAAGGGGCCATAACCATACCAGAAGAATGTAGTACCCTGGCAATCACTGACACACAGGTTAAAACAGCCCTATCCAAAGCCAGAAATACAGCTTCAATGGGACCAGACGGTGTCCCAGGCTATGTCTTACATGAGCTCCAAAATGAACTAACCCCTCACCTAAACACACTGTTCAAACCCAGCCTCTCTACAGGCTACGTACCCATAGAGTGGTGCACAGCAACCATTATCCCGCTCCACAAAGGTGGAGCCACAATGGACCCTGTGAACTATCACCCTATAAGCCTGACTAGCCTGGCCTGCAAGGCTATGGAGCGCATCATCATGGAATTCATTAACAGAGACATTGGACCCTACCCAGTTTGGCTTTGTTAAGGGCAGGTCATGCCTCCTAAACCTGGTGGACTTCTTTGAGACAGTTGCCAAGGTTTTAGAAGAAGGAAAGGAGGTCCACACAGCCTACCTAGACCTCACAAAGGCTTTTGACACCATTCCCCATTCTGGTATTATAGACAAACTAACCAGCCTGAACATAAACCCCTACGTCACAAGAAGGGTTGCCAATTGGCTCATGGATAGAACCCACATGGTGAAAGTTGCAGGCTCTAGGTCCATCTCTAAATCAGTTACAAGTGGTGTCCTACAGGGCCCAGTCCTGGGACCCCTCCTGTTCAGTATATACTTCTCAGGGGTACAGGCAAGCACAGGAGGACTATGGCTGACCAAGTTTGCAGACGACTGCAAACTGGGGGCCATAATTGACTCTGCAGTTGATACAGACATCCTCCAAAAGGGTCTCACAGAGACGGATACCTGGTGTCAAAATCATGGCCTCAAGCTAAATGCCAAAAAGTGCATAGTCATCCCCTTTGGAAAAAAACAAAGTACCTGCAAACTACCACATACATGGTAGTCCCCTAAATACAGAAAATGTAATAAGGGATCAGGGGACCCAAGTAGATAGTAATCTCTCCTTTGATAATCATATAGCCAAGGTGGTTAGCAAATCCTTCTATGTGGCCCACCTAATCACAAAAGGGTTCGCATCTAGAACAAAAGAGGTTATTGTGCCCCTCTACTCATCACTCATTAGACCCATCATAGAGTACAATGCTCCATTTAGGATGTACCTTACAAGACACCTGCAACAGCTGGAAAGACCACAGACGTACCTCACCAAGAGGATTACTGGCCTCAAACATATGCCCTATGCAGCCCAACTGAAGAAACTCCAGCTGTACTCAGTTGCATACCGCTTATTCAGTGGTGATCTCTGCCTGACATACAAGGCCATGGCCAACCCAGAATTGATGGACATGCTCCACCTAAACAAAAACAAATCCCCAAGAGCCACACGCTCTAGCAATCTAAACCTCACCACAACGATAAACAGGACATGATGGAGGGATAGATTCCTGTCCCAGAGACTCCCCATGCTTTGGAACAGGATTCCAATCTACATTAGGCAGTGCCCCTCACTAACACTCTTCAAGAGAAACCTTGATGAGTGGATGGGAAACAGTAAATTTACCCTGGGCATCACTGCAGTGGCTCTGCTGGACAGAGGCACAGGGAACTAATGGCTCTGCTGGACCAAGGCACAGGGAACTAATCTAAGGGGGTGGTGAAAACCAACACATTCTGGCTAGGCTTATAGATGCCCTCGGGCAGATAGCCTAGTACTTATTTATGAACCTATGAAAGGGTCTTTGAAAATATCCTAAAGTCTAGAGAGGATAAGTGCAGACCATTCCTAGCAAAGCAGCATAGTTTGTCAACCATGTTCTCCCAGTCAGTCAAAAATTGTACCCCCTGGAATTGACACCAGAAGCTAAGCCAATTGTTAAAATCAATCATTTTCTGTTGGTAATGTGGTATCATCCTTTGAGAAGGTAGTATGCTGCTCAGTGCTAGGCTAATACCTGCCTGAGACACATAATCAGCAAGCTCAATCATGTCTCACTTCATATAATCAAGGTAGGTACATCTCAGGTCATTAACACCCACGTGGGCTATGACAGGGTCATATTGGTACTTGTGGTGTAATGACCTGAGTGCCTGTGTGACTTGATGGATCCTAGCCCCAGAAAGGGAGCTAACTGTGACTCTTCCCTCACTCAGTTTGATGAGGGGGACATTGTTGTACCTTACTATAGAATCATCAACGGCCAGGAAATTTGTCTGTGCACATGTTTGCCTTAAGTGCTTAGCAGTAGAGGCATTGGATATAGTGTTACTATTTTTGCTATGAGTGATGTTTTAACTGAGTGTTCATATGATGTCTGAGGACTCATTCTTTGATTGTGCTCTGCAGGAGGTCTTATTGTTTTAGTAAGGAGGAAGGTTACCTGTAAGTGCCTCAGCATAAGTAGATTTATGTGTAGGGTCTTTACCCCATGCAGTAAGTGTTAAAGTATATTTACACCCCTCATTTACTTTATCTGTTTTATTAAGAATAAGTGGGTTGTCAGTGTACATGAAGCAGTTGCTATAATGTCTCAGAATACATATCTCAACTAGACTGGCAAAAGAGAAAGTCAGGGAATGCAAATCCATGGATACTGATCTACTAAGGAGGAGTGAAGTAAATTTAAATATTGAATAGGTCAGTAAGACAAGAAACTTGATGAGCATTCCTCAGCTATGCACAACCTAGATGGTCTAGTAGGTAAAAAAATGACTAGACAGTAAGGGTATTTTAAGGGAAACGTACACTGTGAGAACTTGCTGTCCACACAGATTAAAAGAACTAATACACTTTTTTAGAGTAACAGACACGATAAGCCTTCAACCAACAATTTCCAGCTCAGCATAGCATAGGCTATCCTCTCCTGCCTCAACAGTATAGATCACAAACCTTCCTAATGTAAAATAACTGGTTTGAAGCCTAAGAGCTTAAACCAGAACAAAGACACTTGAAATAAGAGACAATACCTCTCAATTGTACAGATTTTCGCAGTATGTCCAGATTTTGGCCTCATATTTTTGTTCAGTCTTTCATAATATTGTGGTTTTCTGGAAAATTAGTGGTAAATCATTAAAGGCTGAAATTTGAAAATAATGACAGACATTTGCGTTTCAGACTTTATATCCTTGTCCACGAATAAAATACCCTAGGGAAGCCAAGAATAAATGGATGACCAGATAGGCTGCCTTAATAAAGGTACGGTGAGATGCTGATGAAGAAGCTGGGCTACCCAATAAGCCTTGAGAAAGGCTGTGTATACCCGAGTGCTTGTGGTTGAATGCTGAGTAAAGCCTTTAGAAAGGCTTCGTATAATGGTCGTAGTTTTGGCTGGTCATGTCACCTGGTGAGAGGAACCGCTAGTGTGGCAGCTAGAAATCAAAGATGAAACATGCAGAAAAAACAGGCAAAACAACATAAATGTGGCTCGGCTAAGGAGCTCTGCTCTCCATGGTGGCAAGAAATCAATGTAGTCGAAGTTCAGATTCAAGAAGGTCGTACTTTATTGAAGTAAAAAGTACCAGAAGTACAATCACCATCGAAGCGTAGTTCCTTAATGGAAAGAGTGATCCTGAGGATTTCCTTTTATAAGAGTACCGGGGGTGTGTCAGTGGGTGCCAATCAAGTGTGGGTGAAAAAACCTTTATTGTGATTGGGCATGACAACTTGACATCACACCTTACAATCTGATAGGTAAGATACCCTGAGCCAGCTCATACGTGGTTAGTAGAATCACTCTAAACCTACAATAATGAAGTTTGGAGATTAGCTAAAATTAGCTAAAAAAATGTAGTTAACTAAAAATAGTCTTGCTGGAAAAAAATCAACCCTTGTTGGTAAAATATATTGTTAGGCTACACTTTTCGAAATTATCGTCAGGATGGTGGATGACCTAAAAGAGCATAATAAGCAAAGCCAAGCGTACTAGAGAAATAGCAACAACATGTATGTAAAATAACATGTATGTAAAATAAGAAACAGGCTAGAAAACCAAAAAATAAGACCAAAAAATAAGAACCAGGCTAGATATCCAAAAAATAAGATACAAAAACTAAAAAGAGAAACAAAATAGTGAAAAAGTCTTAAATAATGGATATCAATAGAAACTAATGTATTAAGATATGGAAATGAATGAGGGCTGTTAATTAAAAAACAATCTTAAAAAGGCAGTGATATGTAACCTGAAAAGCTAGAAAGACATGAAAAAAAGTAATACTGAACCATTGTAGAAAACATGAAAGACATGAAAGACAAAAACATATATATAGATGAACCATTGACCAAAAACAAATGAGTCAGAATTTGCCAGGGGAAGTATCAGACCATGGGCAGGAGGTAGACTGGTGAGATCAAAACTGTCTGTCGCACGAAAGGTAAAATTTCACGGGTAAATCTGTTAGAGGTCCAGGCGCAGAGGTTGTGGTATACGGTGTTATACGGATCGTAGACATTTTTCCTCCTCTGCATAGGAGCTTGAATACCCAGGTCCCACAGACAATCATTTTCCTGCTAGACTTTATATCCTTCAGAAAATTCACGCTAATTTAAAACCTGTTATTCTATCAACTTTCTAAGTTTGTAAGAACAATATTTAAAAAGTGTCCCCATTTTTGGACCGTTGTCCCAACTTTCTTTATGGCTTTGTCCAGATTTCCTGCTCTAAGAGGTTGAGATGTATAATAGGCACAATAAGCCTTTGCCAGCAATTTCCTACTCAGAAGTGTGGAAGTTACCCTCTCAAACCACAAGACAGTAGATCAGAAACCTTCTTAATGTAAAATAATTGGTTTGGAGCCCAAGTGCTTAAATCAGAACTAAGATTCTTAGAATAACAGTTACAATATAATCAGGCTTTTAACAACCAGTAATAAATGTAGCAGATTAAATGCAACTGAACACTTTAAGAACACAAATACAGTAAAAGCAGCTGAATAAAGTGCATTTTTTAACCAGTGGGAAAGTAGGAAACAACACCTCAATCCATGGCACTCAGGACAGCAGACTCAGTGAATTAGTACATTTAATGTCAACAACACGATAAAATAATCACGACAATACAGTGCAGCACGCTTTCACCCAGTAAAATACCAGGCTTCTTCAGAACAAAGAAGCAACCCCTTCCAGTGCATTTAAATATTCAAGACAACCATTCACATCAAAGTGTCAAGCATCTGTGCATACATAAATTAATTACAATAAATGTACCCAGTTAAAACCGTAATATTTGTATAGCCAAGGATGATTTAAAAAGCTTGTATCAACTAATAAAGTGCAAATTCATGATACAATTACACCTCTTTAGATGTTTGTATGTATTAAACCCTAAAATCCAGTTCTTAAGGTCGATGTCCATAACTCTTATGTTACAGTAAATCTGTACTATTGTTGAAATTAAATAACTAAATAAATAAAGATATGTAAATATTATTAAAATCATCAACATACAAAACAATAACTACAATGTTCATTGCAGCAGAATGGTATTAAAAAATATATAAAAAAAATACATGTACATCTTACAATTTAGCAGCCCTAAGTTTTAAAACACTGTTAATGCTGATGTAGTCATTAAGTTCAGGGGGTCTACCTGCATCCAACTTCAACTGCCAAAACAATTTCCTGTATTCCACCCTGGACTCCCAGCTCTCCCCTCGGGGATCAACTAACACTTGTTTTAACACAAAGAATTTGATTTTCATTCCCTTACAAGTTAAAGAGTGTCTAAAGAAGGCATTTGATTCCTTCCCTTTTGAAACTTCATATAAATGCTCATAAACCCTTCTCCTAAGTGGTCTCTTGGTTTTGCTGATATAAAAACTCTGGCAAGTTTCACAAATCTGGATATAAACAACCCCTTTCATGCCACAATTATTATATTTGGATGCCTTCAACTTCAAACCCCTGGATGGTATACATACCTCGCTTTTGTCCAAAATATATCCACATTGTTGACAGGCTCCACATTTATGGGTCCCACATCTTAGATCTTCACAGACATGCCTAGAAACCTGTTTCTTTTTAAAGAGTTCTTTAAGGTTCGTGTCTCTCCTTCTAACAAAAGTGGGATAATTCGGGAAGTGTGCTCTGGTATCATCATTAAGCTTTAAAATATGCCAGTATTTTTTAATAATGTCTTCCACCTGGGTAGATGTTGTGGAAAAGGTATGGATAAAGGCCACCCTGTGCTTAGGATCCCCTTTGTCTAATGTCTCCACTTCCGACATGCCAATACCTAACAAGGGAAAAAACTTCCTTTCCCTGTCCATAATTACCTCATTGGCCAAATTGTCCACCATTTGTTTAGGATAACCTCTTTCCAGGAATAGTGAAGTCAGGGTCCTAACCTCTTCTAAGAATTCAGAGGTCACACTAGTCATTCCTGAGGCTCTGATCATTTGACCCTTCACTATCCCTTTCTTTTGCTCGTGGGGATAGCCGCTCTCAAAATGTAAATATGAATTTGAGAATGAAGCCTTCCTATATAGTTTAGATTGAAAACAATGGTTAATCATGTCCTTGTACAGTGTAATATCTAAATAGTTAATGGAGAAATCACTAACTGTGTGTGTAAAGGCCAAGAATTCAGTGGTTTGGTTGAGGTATATCATGAAATCATTAAACTTCTCTCTAGGCCCATCCCATAATAAACAAATGTCATCCAAATAGCAGGTGTAGAATGTAATATAACCCCGCCAATCTGTGTTAAGAACAAATCTTTGTTCCCAGTAATACAATACACAGTTTGCATATGGGGGGCACAGTCTGCCCCCATCGCAACACCTTTCCTTTGTTGATAAAACTCACCATTAAAATGAATAAAGTTATTTCTAAGAATGATGTCCATAAAATCCATGATCAAATTTAAGGTGTTCCCATCCAGGCCTGATTCTGTTGACAAAATGTCCCCAAACCATTCTAAGCCAGTTTCATGCGGTATACTTGGGAATAACTCAACCACGTCAATGTTAACCAATAAAATCTCAGGGCCATATTTGTCATTAGACATTCTTCTCAAAAAAATCCCACGAGTCATTCGTTATGTGAACCACAGAGTTAATAAACTTCTTTAATTGCAAACAGGTTCATAGGTTCATAGGTTCATACTAGGCTATCTGCCCGAGGGCATTTACAAGCCTAGCCCATAGTTTTGTGGCTTACGCCACCCCTTTATTATAGGGAACTATACCCATTATTTTGCTGTGCCTCTGTTGAGCAGTGACACTGAGGTAATCCCTGGGGTATATCTGCGATCTCCCATCCATTGGTCAAGATTTCTCTTGAACAAGGCCAGCGAGGTGCTCTGCCTCACATATACCGAGATTTTATTCCACAGCATAGGGAGTCTTTGGGTGATGAATCTATCCCTCCAGCACATCCTATTAATAGCCGTGTCGAGGTTTAAGTCTCCCGCCCTTGTGGCTCTGACGGATCTAGATTTTTTGAGGTGAAGCATATTCATCAAATCTGGGTTTGACATGGCCTTGTATGTTAGGCAAAGGTCACCTCTGAGCAAGCGGTGGCGACTGAATAGAGCTGGAGTTCTTTCAGTCGGGCAGCATAGGACAGATGTTTGAGACCCTTTATCCTTTTGGTGAGGAACTTTTGTGGCCTCTCCAGCTGCTGCAAGTGTCGGGTCAGATACATTCCGAATGGGGCATTGTACTCAATCATTGGTCTGATGAGTGATGAGTATAGGGAGACTATGACCTCCCTTGATCTAGATGAGAATCCCTTCATGATAAGGTGGGCAATGTAGAAGGTCTTCCTAACTACTTTAGCTACATGGGTGTCGAATGACAGACTACTATCAACCTGGGTCCCCAGGTCCCTGATAACTTCTTCTGTGCTCAGTGGATTGCCACCTATTTGGTAGCTAGGGGTAACCTTGTTTTTCCCGAAGGGTATGACTATGCATTTTTGGCATTTAACTTTAGGCCATGGCTCTGGCACCAGTTATCCGTTTCTGTGAGACCCTTCTGAAGGATATCTGTGTCAGATGTGTTTTCTACTATGGCCCAGTTTGCAGTCATCTGCAAACTTTGTCAGCCATAACCCTCCTGTGTTTGCTTGTACTTCAGAAAAGTAGATGCCAAACAAGAGTGGGCCCAGGACTGAGCCCTGTGGTACACCACTTGTGACAGGCTTTGAGTCTGACATGGCGCCAGCAACTCTGACCCTGTGGGTTCTGTCACTCAGCCAGTTTGCAACCCATCTTGTGATGTATGGGTTAACATTTAAGCTGATGAGTTTTTCAATGATACCCGAGTGGGGTATTGTATCGAAGGCCTTCGCCAGATCGAGGTAGGCTGTATGGACTGCCTTTCCCTCATCAATGGCTTTGGTGACTGTTTCGAAAAAGTCAACCAAGTTCAGAAGGCATGATCTGCCTTTGACAAAGCCAAACTGGGATGGATCCAAAGTCTGCAAATTTCCTATGTCTTTATTTATGAGGTCCATTATGATCCTCTCCATGGCTTTGCAGATAAGGCTTGTCAAGCTAATGGGCGGTAATTTCCAGGGTCGGTGGAGGCACCGCCTTTGTGAAGTGGGACCACAGTTGCAGTGCGCCACTCCTGGAGTGCGTATCCAGAGGTAAGACTATGATTAAACAGCTGTCCTAGCTGTGGGTTTAATTCCTCGTTGAGTTCGTGGAGCACACAGCCGGGGACACCATCAGGTCCCATGGATGCTGAGTTTGTTGCTTTGGAGAGAGCAGTTCTCACTTGGGCGTTGGAGATGTTTGGGGGCTGCAATCGCTTGGTATAGATATCTCTCCTTTTGGGGGGGGGGAGAAGTTTGCACTGAACCTGTCAGCCAGTATGTTGGCAATGTCTGTAGGATCAGTAATCTTCACATCATTTTGAACTAGTTCTGAGCATATCTGGGAGTTTCCTCCCAGGTTTCTAACATAGCTAAAGAAGGCCTTATGATTGTCTTTTGAGTCTTTAGCTATTTTTCTCTCAAAATTTGCTTTGGATGATTTTATGAGAGCTCTTAGTTTTTTACTTATAGTGATCAAGGGTGTCTTACCTTTTAAGGATTTTGCTCTGTCTTGTAGTAGCTTCCTCCTTTTGTTGTAGAGTTTGTTTTATGGCTAGGGTCCACCAGACTGGACGCTTGCCTTTGGTACAAAGAGTCTTTGTTTTGCTTGGGATTGCCTTATCCATGCAGTCCTGCAGGTGCTGGTAGAAGGCATTTGTAAGTGATTCAGCGGCTTGAGTACTGTTTTCCCGGCTCGGGGCCTTAAAGGAGACCACACTAGTCTTTAGAAGTGTGAAGTCGGCTTTCGAGAAGTTCTTTACTGTGGTCTTTTTTATTTCAGGTGGGGGTGGGATGAGGACCTCCAGCGAGATTAGTTGTGATCTGATCTCACCAGTGAGGGGTATACTTCGGTGTTGAACATTGTGCTCCCATGTTCGTGATGATGAGATCAAGTATGTTTTCTCCTCTTGTGGGGATGGTGACTAGTTGTTCCATGGCATTTGAGTTTATGAATTCCAGGAACTTTTGGGCTAGGGTGTTTGGGCTTGAGTAGTGTTCCCAGTCTATATTAGGGTAATTGAAGTCACCTAGTATGATGGTGTTTGGTGATACATTTATCCCCTCTAGTGTTTTCAGGAAGGCCATGTGAGGTTCTTGAGTTTGTGAGGGTGGCCTGTAACATGCTACAATTTGCAGAGCAGTCTTGCCTATGGTTAATTGCACCTGGATGGTCTCCGATGCATCGTGCGTTGCCACCAGTCTTGAGGTGTGGGTGTCTTTGATGAATATGGATACCCCCCCTCCTTTCTTGGTATTGTCCGGATTTTGGGGCCGGAACGCACGATAAGAGGTAAAACCTGATAGTGCTGGGGTGCTCTCAGGAGCCTTGAACCAGGTTTCTGTCACTGCACAGACATCGATATTCTCCATACTGAGAAGGGCCTCGAGTGCGTGCATTTTGAGATTTAGACTTCTGGCATTGAGCAGCATTACCCTTAGTTTTTTTCCTTTTATGTGTTCTAGGGTGGTAGGTTTAGAATTTGAGCCTTGCCTAAAAAAGGCACTATGGGGGTGGCAAGAGCCTTTGCCAATATCCGGAATCCCAGGGGTGACAGGTGCAAGCCGTCCCTTGCGAAGCAGCGTGGCTTGTCCAGCATGTCATCCCAGGCAGACAGACATTGGATCCCCTTTGAATGACACCAGAGTTTAAGCCAATTGTTAAAGCTGATCATCTTATCTCTGTATTGTGGCATCATTCTTGGTGAAGGTAGGATACTGCTCAAGGTCAGGGTCATACCTGCCTGGGCTACATAATCAGAGAGCTCCTCAATGTCTCTTTTCATGTTAAATTTTCAATTGTTAAAGCTGATCATCTTATCTCTGTATTGTGGCATCATTCTTGGTGAAGGTAGGATACTGCTCAAGGTCAGGGTCATACCTGCCTGGGCTACATAATCAGAGAGCTCCTCAATGTCTCTTTTCATGTAGTCCAAGGAGGTACGTCTCAGGTCGTTTACACCAGCGTGGACAATGACTGAGTCATATTTGTACCTGCTGTTGAGAGACCTGAGTGCTTGCGTTATGTGGCGGATTCTAGCGCCCGACAGGCAGCTTACTGTGACCTTCTCCTTACTCAGTCTGGTGAGCGGGACGTCAGTGTGTCTGACTATGGAGTCACCAATGACTAGTGTGTCTGGCATTGTGTTTGGCCTTAAGGGCTGTGACTGTTTGACACTCTGACTGTGAGGTCTATGTGTTGCAGGTGTTGTGTTCTAAGGTGGTGGTTGTTTGGGTGTCTGCTTTGGTGGCCTCTGCTGTTTTGGTAGATTTTTGATCAGAGCCGAGTATGTCTTTGTGTGTTTATGTGTATGATTTGAGGTTGTGATGGTACTATGTGAGACTGGGTCTATAGTGTGTGTGGTAACCTTCTCCTCCTGACTGGTCTTGCCAGTCCTATGTTGAGAGAGCTCAGCCTCCAGTTTGGCCGTATAGTTGCATCTCGCATGTATTTGTGTTTTGTGGGAGGAGGAGAGGGTTGTCTGTGTACATGAGGCAATTGTAACATTGCCTCAATATTCCCAGGTTCACCAGCTGAGCAGGAGAGGACACTAGCAACTGATCCCTCGACATGCTAGAAGGACTAGACAAAAACTTTAAAAGAGATTCCGGGGATGTGGGTGACCGAGAAATGGGGTTTGCCTTTTGGGGTGCTATCTATAAGAGTGCCGTATCAAGGTAATAAGTACTGTAGGAGCAAGTGCTAGGTTTAACAGATAGAGAAAAGTCTACTTGGAGTCAAGTAGAGATGATCTTTTAGGTATTAGAGAAAGTGCTAGTAACAGGGATGCTTAAAGGTAAGATTGAAAAGAATGCACTCTGCAGTGTGCACTAGAGAAGTTAGATATGAAAGTAGGTAACTTGAGTTTTACCTGTTTAAAAAGTTAAGGTTTAGTGGAAAGTTACTATTTTTAAAACAGCAAGATGGACTGAAAGGGGTGGTTACTTTTGTATTTTGGTACTATGAAATACTGTAGGATGGCCAATAAATTTAAATAATTGAAGGGGTGGGATTTCAAAAGTGATGGTTTTGTGATTACTCACATAAGCCAGTGAAAGTAGAGAGAAATGAGATATATGGTCAGATTAACATAAGAGGCGGGCAACTAGAAAGACAGTGGTATCTGCCTGACTCAGAACAGAGAGAGCTGTGGTCTCTTTTGAAGTTTTAATATGCTGTTAAAACAGAATGCAAGCAAAACACAAGATAAAGAAAACAAACTACAGTATTCAAAATATAGAAAGGCAATACAGAAATACAAAAAATAACAGCAAACTAACCTTTCCTTCACAGCAAAGTGTAGCAGAGTCTGGATGAGCCTTTCTGGTAAAAATCTATAAAAATAGCTAGAGGTTCAGTGATACTACCTGCTCCAGCTACAATGGGTCTGAATTTCATGTTGTTAATCCCTTTGTGGCTTTTAGGGATACCGAATATACAGGGAATCTTAGGTTTTTCAACATGTAAAAAAATTATAGAACTTTTCATTGATACTCCCCTGCAGTAAATGGTCCATTAAATAAAAATTAATTTTAGAATAAGCAATGTTAATCTCGTTACGAGAAACTGTTGTGTAATGTTCTGGGTCTTGCAAAATGTTAAACATGTGTATATCATAGTCATCATTGCACATCAGCACCACCCTTCCACCCTTGTCTGGCTTCATCACTCTACATTTTTCTTCTCTCAATTGTCTAAGTAAGAATGTCTTTTCATCTGAAAGATTCGTACTCGGCCTGCCTTTAATGTCTAAATCCCTAATTTCCCTTTCTACCAGCTCCTCAAAAATCTTGAGTGTCTGATTAATTGGTAGGTTTAACATGCTTTTCCTACTCAACTCAACTCTGTTCAGTTCCTGTCCCTTGAAGAAAATTTGTAAATTAAGTTGTCTAATGTACATTTTTAGATCAATTAATGTTGTCACCAAAGACCCGGGTCTGGAGGGTACAAATTAAACTCCTTAGTAAACAGTTTAAAGTACACATCATTGATAACATGTCTGTAAAATTAAATACAATAAAATTATCTTTTTTACATATTCTTTGATCTACATCAGAATTCAAACATAACATATTCACAGTGTGCTCAGTTTCCAAAAACGGTGACAGGGATACCATTAAGTCGGTCGAAAATTCCGACTCTTCCCTGGATACCTGCCCCGCAAACCCCCACCTGTAATATTGGGAGTTTTAGTATGAATGGTTCCTCTGTTTTTCTGCCAATCTTTTGTTTCTTCTCACTGACGGTTCCCCTAAAGGGTAACCTACATGCTCATTAATATTATTGTTGTTACCCTCCATCTCTACCCAACCCAAAAACAAATGGTCATCATTAGAAGTAGAAGGGCCAGTTTTAAAAAGGGGGTAAGCTCTCCCTTCTCTATACTCCAAAAGGTCCCGTTCTAACTTTCTAATTTTCCTATTAATAATTTTGTCACAATAATTATCCACAGCTTTAAATAAACCATCGTATTTTGCTTTATCAAAGTTAAGCACACTCTCATTAGTAACTTTATAGTGCAACAAATTCATTTCATTTAAAAGAACCTCTCTCTAATTCTCATAATCTCGAACCATTAATTTAAGCAGTTAAACCCCAGTCTTATTAAATAGTTTGGTTAGCTGCTGGTAAAGCCAACTGATGTGCTTTACATTGTTCGGATATTTAGAAACTCTGAATCCCTTAGGGATCTGATTAGCTGCAATACATTCACTTAAATAATCTATCTCTAACTGGTTTGTTTTAAAAGCGTAAAGCTTTTCTTTAAACAATTTGAAATTCTCATCAAAAGTCTCATTGCTGTTGTTGAAAACCTTTTCATTAAAATTAAACCCCCAGTTTGTCCAAGAGTCAAAGTTAAAATTATTGCCAGTACCTTTGCCTCCGTTGCAGCCATGGCTGCTTGCTTTACTGTGTAAATCCTGTTTTACTTGATTTGAATGTTCCGAGTGTAGTAACTTACATGTTCTTCTGTGTACTTTTGTGTTCTGCTACACACACTATTTCCTGCAGTGTCATTTGGTCAGAATGTACCAGTTTAACATGGTTTTCCTTAGAATGTTGTTTGGTGCTGTGCTCTCCCTTTTATAGGATCATAGGAAGTTACTAAGCTAATAGCCCATGGGCCTTATAAGCCTAGCCAAGTTCTACCCTTATTTCCATGATCACCACCTATTGCCCCTGTCCAAAAGGGATACATGTGGAACCTCATGGGTGAATTTATGGTTACTCATCCAATTGTCCAGACTGTGTTTGAAGAGGGCCAACAAGGTGCTCTGTTTGACATGAAGTGGGAGTCTGTTCCAAAGGTGTGGTAAACTTTGTGAGACATATCTGTTCCTCCAGCAAGTTCTATTAATGTTACATACCAGGTTAAGGTCTTGTGTACCATTTGACTTACGGTTATAAAACATTTCCAATAAATCAGCATCGGAGATTGCCTTGTATGCAAGGCAGGGATCGTCTGTGAGTAGTCTGTATGAAACAGAATAAAGTGACAGTGGTTTCAGGCAATGCATAGAGGATAGATGCTGAAGACCTTGAATTTTCCTTGTGAGGAACCTTGTGGTCTCTCCAATTGCTGCAGAAGCTTGGAAAGATGCATACCGAAAGGGGCATTGTACTCAGTTATTGGCCTGAAGAGGGAAGAGTACAGGGAGGTGCTAACTTTTTTTTTCTGTATGTCCTTATGAAATGAGCAATATAGAATGCTCTTCTTACCACTGTGGAGACATGGTAGTCAAAGATAAGGTTGCTGTCAACCTGTATAACCCAGGTCTCTCACCACTGAGTGCATAATTAAGGTGTTGCTATTGATGTGGTAGTTAGGAACATCACTCTTACCAAAAAGGATGATTATACATTTTTTTGCATTGAGTTTAAGGCCATGACTTTGGCACCAATCATTTGTTTGTATAAGACTGTCTTGTAGGATGCTGACATCATTTGGAGACTCTATGAGCACTCCTAGTTTGCAGTCATCAGCAAACTTTGTCAGCCACAGACCTTTAGTTTTTGCCTGTACTTTGAAGAAATAGTTTCCATGCAGTAGAGGTCCCAGGACCGATCTCTGTGGAACACCACTGGTTACAGGTCTAGGTTCTATCAATGAGCCAGTTAGTGACCCATTTAATGATATAATGGTTGATATCTAGCTGGGTGAGTTTGTTTTGCAGTTTTAAAACATATTGCAAGTTCAGTATTGTTAGACTGACACTCAGAGAATGCATAGAATGCACCACCAGAAAAAAAGTGTTTCATTCTTTTCTAAAACTACTGACTCCTTAGCATGAAGAATTTGCTTAGAATGCACAGCCAGGCAAAGTAGTTCACCATATGATAAATTGCAGCCCCTTTGCTCAAGCAGCAATACTAGGGAACATTGGTATGGCCATTGGCTGAGGTCACTTATTGGTCTTTTGTAAATATATCAAGTTCATGCCTCAGTAATGACTGAGGAACAATTTGTTAAGAATTTTCTGAACAAGGGTAGTCCAATGACCCAGACAGTTTGTTAGCCTCAGCTGCTTGCTGTGGCTGGTACCAGTGAACCAACAAACAGCAGTTTGCATTTATTATCACGGTACTGTAGCTGCTGTTAAATGTCCACAAGCACATAATCATCAGAGTCACTGTGGTGTAGTGACACATTTAGTTTTGCAACCAAGCCTTTTCTTGATATTATGCAAACAGGACAAACTGAAACACTTCAGCTTTGCTGTTGCTGTATCCCAGTTGCTTTCTAATGACATGAGGTATGGTCATCTTCCTAATTGTCATCATCTCTGAATCACAGTCACAGTTGTATTCATTGCAAGTGGCATGTCTTCCTCCTCATTGTCATCATCATCATAATCAAGAGGGATGATAAAGTCAGACATATTTTCTAGTCTGGGAAAATATTTACATCTGCTTTATCATTAGAATAGCCAATGCCATTAATAGAGTTACAGACCTTCATTTTTCATATTTTATGTATTTTACTGAAAATTGTCAATTTGAGTAGACATCTTTCTTGCATCAGAGTTTGTGTCAGTAACTGTAACTATATTCAGCTTTCAGTGGCCCTAACATGATCAGTAGCCAAATTGTTTTCCTTTAGCTGCAAATGTCTTAAATACCACTTAGATGCAATAAAATGGCAGGCAATTTTATTTCATGGGGATTAACGCTCACACTATGTCATGTTCCTGCATGAGGAACAGAAATGTTTGAAGGGGTTGTCGGGATGGCTCAAAGAGGTTTGTTATCTATATTTACTTTGTTAACCAATTAATTCCACTGGATATAAGCACTTCTTTTCAGTAGGACCACCATCTCATTAACAGACTTGCTCAGAATGAAACAGTAGGTGAGAAAATCAAATTGTGGGCTGAAGCTTGTTAACAGCTCATAGCTTTACTGAGGTATGTTAACAACCAGACTTTTCACTGCACCTCAGTGCATCATAGCAGGAATGGTGATTTTGATTACATGAAGACATACAAAAGTAAACATGCTTAATTAGTACACAATTAGAAGAGTCATGGGGCAAATAGTATCCTGCTAGTGCAGAGATAAACAATTTGACTTGCTTGTACATGTCCTCAAAAAATGGCCTACATCATTATCATAGAAGCCATCTTCATTTGGGAGAGGGGGAAGTGCTCTACAAACTTAAATATTTGCTCAGTAATTTGTGTAATTTATTTATTGACATTTGATTACTGGGAAAGTCCAACTTGGTAGATGTTCATTTTCAGTGCAGACCCAAGGAAAAAAGCTCTGAATTATTACAAACCATTTAAAAACAATAATTTTACAATCTTTAAAAATAAAAAAAAAAACATTTGCAGTTTAAATAATTATAACAGACTAGACATAATATAAAAAATATTGGTTAAAAATCGACACAAGGTATATGACAATCATTTAATATTTAGAGAAACTTTAGACAATTTATAGAGAAAGTGAAGGTAAGTTATTCTAATACAAATAGGAATTGCAATATGAAGTGATGGAAAAAAAGTCTTATGGTATAAAGTCTTATGGTATATTTAGAGATAAAGTTAGGGAAGAAAATTAGATAGCAGTAAGGAAGTATAGAATGAAAAGATACCTGATCAATGTAATTTATCCTGGAGTTGAGCAAGAGCAGAAAATAATTTTAGCTAAGAAGTCTTTCAGAGTGGTTTTGAATGCTGGGAGTGAAGATATAGACCTGATGGATACAGGTAAAGAGTTCCAGGACTTAGCAATCATGTACGAGAACAGACAATGCCTAGCAGATTTGTGAGGCTTGTAGACAAGAGTTTTTGGTCAATGAATCGGAATGACTTACTGGGAACATAGCTGTGTAGAATGTGTTTTAGTGTTGAAAAGGCAGATGGATGCTAGATAATTTTATAGGTGGCAAGAAGTTGCGTATATGTTAATTGATGTGGCAGTTTTAACCAATTTAGGCTTTTCAATGCTATACAGTGGTGGGTTCTGAAAGGGGTATGTGCTACAAATTTAGCAACTTTGTTACAACATTGTTCAAATATTGATTTTTGTGAATCCTGCAGTTTAGTAAGGATGGGAGCACCATAAATAACCGTGGGGAGGAAATAAGTAATTGCAAGTGTAGCTGTAGTTGCATCAGTGAGAAAGTTTTTGGCTCTGTAAAACATTTCTCGTTTTTGATGAGTTTATCTTATGCAATTTTGTACATGCAGGTCAAATGTAAGATTATCATCCACTATCACTCCTAATAGTTTGCTATGAGAAGTAACTTCAATAGTTGTATTATCAGGAGAGAGGACTTTAAATCTTGTTTTTTCACGAGAGATGGATTTGGGGAAAAGTAGTAGTTTGGTCTTTTTCGGGATGCACATGACTTGTGAGTTATGAAGCCATGTTTCAGTGGCTGTTAAAGCTTCTTGTGTAATTTTCTGGAGGTGTACCATATTGTCAGATGTGCAAATGAGAGTTGAATCATCTATGCATCATATTAAGGTGGCCTGCTGTGTGGAAGCATAGAGGGTGTTTGTGAAAATGTTAAAGAAGAGGTGACCAAAGATAGAGCCTTGTGGTACATCGGTGGTGAGGTAAGGAGAGAGTGTGCTGTGCCATTTTACTGATTGATACCTATAAGACAATTAGCTTTTGAACAATGGAAGGGTGTGCTGAGAGAGACCTAGTGGGGACATTTGAAGAAGAAGTTTGCTGTGACAAACTTTGTTGAAGGCTTTAGACAAGTTTAGAAATAAGGAAGAGACTAGTTTTCCATTATCTCTAGCTTTATTGACAGTATCTGTAGTTAAAGGTAGTGCTAATACTATGGGAAGGATGGAAGACATGTTCTGTAAGGGTAAATGTTATTTCTGCAAGAGATAATCTAGCAATTGTTTTTGAATACATTTTTCAAGTATTTTGGCAAGGGGAGATGATTGCTTTAGGTCTAAAGTTATTAATGCCTATTGAATTTCTTCCTTTGTGCAGAGGGATAATGCGTGACTTTTTCCAGAGAGAGGGAACATGGGATTCCTGGACTGATGTATTTATAAGGATTAAGACAGTATAGGCAATGCTACTGGCTGCTATTTTTAGCAACTCACTTGGAAGGTCATCAGCTGAAGAACAACACAGTTTAAGTGTGTTTAAGAGTAGTTTTGGAATGTCGGCACAGGCTTGAAGGTGAAACTGGATGTGGTGTTTTGTGGCTGTTGGGAAGAGTTGGGATTCAATGCTGAGGAATCCTTAGTTAGAGATTGTATATTATCTATAAAATAAGAGTTGAACTGTATTGCAAATTTGAGTGGTGAGTTATCAAGATAGGGGTTTGGGTTGAATTTTGGTCGGTATGTAAGATTTTTTTTAACGGATGCCCAAAATTTTTTAGCGTCATATTTAGTATTATTCTAAAAGTTATTATAGTATAGTTTTTAGTCTTCATTTATTTGCTTTTTAGCATGATTGTGAAGCATTCTGAAGTTTTCAAGATATTGAGGTGTTTTATATTTTTCCATTCTTTCCATGCTTTTTCTCTATCCTGCATTAGCATTCTACTCTTTTTGGGTATCCAAATTGCATTATTTGTTTCATTCTCTTCCTTCTAGGAGGTGCAAGACTATTTAGGATATTTAGAAAAGTTGTATTGAATTCTCACCCATTCATAACTGAGATCAATCGTTTTATAGCCAGAACAAAGTGAAATGCAAGTAAAACAGCTTGCCTGTCAGTTTCTGAGACTAAATAACTGGCATATGCAGTACAGTCTACTGGTCAAGGAAAAAGGGACAGTGGCCAGTTTAGTAAGAGGTCCTTAGAGTGCAAGAACTATTTCAGAGAGAACTGCAATCAAATAGCAAGCATTTATTTAACTGATCAAAGTTCATAGCAGCAAGATTCTTCATGATAATTATACTTACATTAAACAGTGACACAATTCTTAGTAAGCTTGTAGTGTACCACCTTATGGCAGAGCTCCTGCAATAGCAAGATCAGAGATAGTGACTGCAGGCTGCGAAATGAAATAAATAAAAAAAAAATCTACTAAGCTGTAAAATTATATTGAGGTAATAAAGTTAGTACTTATTTAAAAAAGAGAGAGAGAGATGGAATAAGGCTCACAGTAAGTAAGAGCAAAACAATACAGGGGAAATATAAGAGTAGAGTGATAGTAAGAAAGTATATGTATGTATGTAAAATGTCGACCCGAAATGCTGAATACAAAATTTTGAATATGAAACCAATGCGAAAATGAATACATTGACAACCGTGGTTCAATGTATTCAACATTGAAGGAGGGGATGTCACTCACCTCCTGCTATGCACATTAATGTACCATTAAACTCTACAGTCAATGGTACATTAATTCTACTATTTTGCAGGAGCGGCAACACCCCCCTGTGCTCCACATGTGGGTGCTGCACCCCCCACACCCACTGCACATTAAATATACCAACTCCGAGATTGCACTACAGTGAGGAAATGGGCTGATTCCCTTTTTCTCACTGAAGTGTGACCTCCCTTCACAGTGTTGCTACGTCACTTGTCAAAAGGTCGAGTGCACCATGCAACTCAATTAAACGTGGTAGATCGATGTTGGTTCAATTTCCTGCCCCTTGTAAACTGGGATTTCGAACATCGGACATTTGACTGACTGCCATCCAGGTAAGTCATAGTTAACCTAAAAAAAATATATATATATATATATATATACATACCAGAACACCAGCAATTCACATTATATACATATGTGTTAAAGGGAAACATGTTCAGCACACATAATGCTTATCTGATCTTAATGAAAGTGAAGTATAACATACTACAAAAGTCTTTTCATTGTTTTACACAGACTTAGAGCAAATAGAAATGTAATAACATATGACAAGTGTAATAACTCAGAATTAACATGAACTGTACTATAAGGTGTTTTGCCCACACAGCCATGATGTTCAACAATGTACTGCAGGAGAATTGTTTACCAAAGGAAGGCCATAGTGTGGGAAAGTCAACAATAATGTTGTCCTACTAACAAAGCATATTTATAACAAGAAATCTGGCATAAGACTTGGATTATGTTCATAAGAAATTGCATGTGCACTTCCATCATATATCAAAGTATTACTGCCGATTTCCCTATCCCAGAAAAGTGCATCTTGCCTACATTCCACAACAGCAACATCTGAGTATTTATGATAATTCTTCAAATGAAAACAATGACCATTTGACTGTTTTTTTTTTTAACTTGAATAAATTCAGAATGCAACCAAGGACCACAATCCTTTAGAAAAGAAATGGTGTAAAACAGACATGTTTAATTTACTGATGTGTGGCTGCATTTATCCTGATCAGTTATAAAGATGCCAGCTGTGAATGTTGCGTTGTATACATTGTCTGCCTTGCTTGAGCTGGACCTAAACCATGCCTGACCCTCCCTTAATGAGGATGCCATTCACACTGCAATTTAGCACACAGTCAGTTATAGTCATTTGTGCACCCAAGGAAGATTCATGACCACAATGGCAAACCAGTGCACACTGAATAAGGAAATCAGAGGTGTAGAAGAATCATGAAGATATATGGACATTATACCTTGACCCTAACCCATGTCAACCCAACTATAAAGTCCTGATATATAATTCAACCAGCTTATTTATCCAAACAAGAACACACAAAAGAGACAGAAACTTCCAATGTAGATGGATATTGGAAGCAGTTTATGAATGACATTTAGTGACTACATGGACAGTGTCTCATTGTTACAGTAGTCAAAAAGCCATTGTAGAAAAATCCACCCATGCCTTGTAAGCCGCATCATAATACAGCATGCAAGCCTGGCCCTCTACTTATCTAAGGTTAGCAGCACAAATTAATTTTGGTCTCAACACTAATAGGAAATTCAGTGCACACTCAGTTATGCAAATGTCTCCCTCCCTCCATAAGCTACTAGCATAAACTAATTTTGATAACATAGATTTTAAAAGCATAGTATCACAAATCATGTATAATGCATTGTAATGTGATATATATTTTACCAAGCTAGAATCAGTAAAACAAGTTAGAATGGTTTGAGGAGACAGGTATATTTCACACAGGATACCGCTGCTGTTGAACTGACTGCCTTTCCACATAAACAAAGGTCATCCCTGTCCATATTCAAGCACAGCATAGATCTATGGATAGGAAACAGAAAATGTACCCTAGAACTGATGCTGTACTACTAAAGAACAGACACAGCTCTTAAATGCTTTATCCCATGCGTGGGTCCCCTCAAATTATCTATGGTATGTTATTCTCATTAGCAAAAATATATAATAATGGACCATGGATTGGGCAAGGTCAGTCTCTAACCAAATGTGGTAGGTTATTATGTGTTCTCTAGTGAAGAAAGAGAATAGCAACAGAATGATTTTATGGTACAAAGTCAGCCAGCAGTGGCAGACATTTATATGGAAAAGATTCCATTTGTTCTACATGATGCTGTACAGACTTGGCACAATATATCTGACACCATGCTCAAGCGAGACTATGCTACTAGGAATACAACTTTTTTAGTAAGGAACAAGACATTAAAGGATGAACGATTTTATAAGTAGGAAAAAATACAGAACTGCCTCGAATAAATTAATACAGTTAAAAACAAAGGATGACCTGCTAGTGCCAGATCCATTAGAATACATCTATGCAAAAATAGGTAAAAATGTTTATTGAAAAGAATGAATGAATGACACAAAAGGACATATTGCAGGTGATGAGGGGAAAGGGGAAGTACAAATGGAACCACCAATATTAGACGTAGAGGAGAAAATTATAAATAAAACATTTCAAAAATTGAATGTGAGAAAATGGAAACACTTAACGAAAAGACGTAGTACAAACAGGAGAGTTAGTTAAGAGTTCAGAAGAGACAGCAGGGACTGAATGTCAAGCAGTTAAAACAAAATTAAAATATTAAGATAGGTGATGACAGGGTATAAATTTAATGCTGATGATGCAGGACATATGGGATGCTTCATTCTACCTTGTTAACATTATACAGAGCTCCTTTTCCTGAAGTGGTCTACAAAAAGATGTTGGCAGAACATGGATTTGCCTTGAAGACCAGTACTCCTGCTATAGTTGATTAAGACAGAGGACAGTGAAGGAAATACAGACTGAACAGCATTTAGTTGAGATTGTGGACTCAACATTGAAGGCAGTCATGTATTTGATATATTACAGGATAATGATAGATTAACAAAGATGCATACCTGTAAGTATGGAGTTGAATAGAGCTCAGAGACCACTAGGTGAGAGAGCTGCCTAGTTATTCTCAAGGCTGACACCAACTCAGCCAGCTAAGGATGAATAGTAAAAACTACACTGCTGTGAAGTCACTTGTTGCAACTACTGTGCTGTAAAAGGAAAATACCACATCAAATACAAAATATAATCTGGAGATGCAAAACTGAGCATATGCTTTTGAAGGTGTTTTTTTGAATTTTTGTTTTTGAGTTTTCCCTTTTCTTTTTTTCTTTCCCTTCTTCTACGTATTGCATATAGTCGTGATGTATGATGAGTGCTGGTTTTGAAGGAAGCTGTGTGTAAATAAACATATCAAGTGCTCTCATGACTATTTGCAACATTTCTATGGTGAGCATTCCTCAAGACATAGAAGATGCTTTTAAGTAATGCTCTGTATTGTATTCCTTTAATATATGGGGTGATAGTACACATTTGAACATTAACTATGTGTGAAGTAAGGTGAACATTTGGAAAGTTTACTGAAGCAGAAACCAAAAAAAAAAAAAAAACAGCAACTAATAGAGACTTAAACTTTTGATAAGTTAAGCACCTTTGTTCTGAATTTCATCACAACTAAATATCACATGCAGGCACAGACATACACTTAAACGACGATATGACTAAGGATTCATGACCTAGTAAGAAAAAAAACAGTAAATAAATATGTACAAAATAAAAAAAAAATAAAACAAGAAAAATGCATTCTAAGAAATGCAAAATATGTGTGCATTCTTAGTATTTTGCAAAAACATCCTCTTCAAGATTCATTTAATATTAATATGTTTGCTGAGGTCAGGGCTCTGTCAACTTGAAGTAAAACTGTCAAAAAAGCTTCTCTTGCCTGTAAAGGATTGCCACAGCTTCCTTCTCTTAAACTGGGTTGGACTTATTCAGCCTTTTTAAAGGTATATATAGATATATATATATATATATATATATATATATATATATATATATATCTATATTTAATCTCTGCAATGTAGGTAGTGCTTACAAAGAAGATTATTAACATACAAACTTTGAAAAATTCCAAAAAAGGTACCTAAAATGCCACATGAAACTTCTGCATCAATAAAAACACGATATTAATATACTCATTTAGATTTTGTCAGAACAGACATTTTTACTGTGGACTATAAGACTAGGCTAGAATGCTAAGAAGCAGCATGGCAGATTACACTAAGGCCAGATCAAGCCCTAGAACTAAACAAGTGTATTAAAATCAAGTGTTTTTTTATTAATGCAGAAGTTTCATTAACAGATGCTTTCTAAATGATTTAGTTATAATTTATATTTCTATGTGATTTAGTTACAAATTGTGTTTAATTTTTGAGTCAGTATACGCACACATTTCATTCATGATGTCCGTTAGTAATTTAAATAGGAACACACCTCCATGTACACGCCAATCATATTAACTCTTTTGATGGATACTCACAGTCATGTACTATTTTAGCTATCTTTTTAAAATGGTTTTAGAGTTTGTGATGAATTTTCTGAGGAGTTCTTTGTAATATAATAAAAGAACAAAAGTGTTTAAAATACATTGTGGGTCCAGAGCCCTGCCTTGGTGATCAGTCTGGAATTTTTCAAAGTTTCTTGGTTTGTCTTTATTTCTACACTGCTTTTTGTGAAGGCTTTCTTTTAAAAGTCAATCAATGTTCATAAGTATGCTGTGAGAGACTTTGTGTGGTTTTACCCACACAGAAGCCCTCATACCTAGAACACCTTGTGAATAACAAATTTCTAATAAAGTAGCAGGTTTCCATTAGGCTTTGTCAGTTTACATGGGTTACAGTAGGGTTTGGCAACACGGCTCTTTTGTTTAAGACTCTGAGAGGTGTGAGGTTTTATCAAAAGCGGAAAAAAAATAAGTTGTACCTGTGATGACCTATGTGACTGATACTTATTTCTACTCTGCTCTTTCTCCGTGGTTTTGCCAAAACTGTTTTCTGTTTGCATTTTTTTTTATTTTATTCTTGGACCTTAACTTAATTTGCAGTTGTGGGAAGATTGTGTATTACTGCAAGATTCTGGTGTTGTTTATACATTTTATTGCACTTCTATTTCTATAAATAGAATTTCAAGTAGAAGGTAGCTTTTTGCATTTTTAACCCTGTCTAGGTCCTCAACAAATCTTGTAGCTTCTTTCATATGTGTGGCAAGACTGTGATTTACTGCTAGATTTGAGCATTATTTAGTCATTTATTACAGTGTTACAGGTAAACATACTGCATACTCTGGTTCCATAGCTCTAGTAAGATTGCAGTAGTCGCAGTATTTTGAATTCTGATCCAAGATTTGTGCTTCAGTACTTTATATAGTTTTATATATATATATATGTATATCTTAAATTTACATTCCAGTAGTCTGATGCCTTAGTTTGTGGAAGCACTGCAGTAGTGGTTGTACTGTGAGTTCTGCTCCAGGATTTGTGCTTTAGTACATTTTATGTGTGTAAATACTGGCCTAAGTTGCATTCCAGTGACTTTCTGTTTACCCTGCTATTGGTTTTCTCATGTCTTTTGAGTCTACCCCACCCTATACAGACATTAAATTTAAAGTTTCTGAAATTATAACAAAAGGACTTGAGCTCAGGTATTGGCTTTAATTAACTGGCTCCCTCTCTAAGAAGTCTAATGTGAAATGTACTCTTCAGGACTATATGAAGAGAGAAATTGTTGATCTCTCTGAACATGTGTCTCAGGCATGTATGTATGTGCCTTGCATTGGTCATTCTACCTTCACCAAGATGATGTCACAGTATGAACAAAATATGATTGACTCCTTACTTTCTGGTGTTATTGCAGGGGGATTCAATATTTGTCAGCATGAGAGGACTTGGTTAACAAACCACATTATTTTGCAAAGGATGGTCTGCACCTGTCTCCCCTAGGCTTCTGTATATTAGCTAAATCTTTATTCGCATCCATACAACCTTTATCAGGCAATGTCACATTGACAAACTTACCGACATAGCAAATAAAACCCAAAGAAATATAAAAGTTTTACTGCTCAATGCCTAAGCAAGAAACTCCACACTCTACTTAATCTCATCACTCTGGTGATACAGACATCTGTGCCATTACTGAGACATGGTTTAAATCTTTAGAAAGTACTCCTGCAGTGCAAGGCTGCAGTGCCTCTCACACATTTAGACTATCAGCTGCACAGACAGTGGCAAGAGGTAGAGGAGTCTCAATCTACATTAACAACAAGCGTAACTCCATGTTGGTTAAACAAGATGATGCTGTGGAATGTTTCCACATATAAATCACATAGACAAAGTCCCACACCAAATCCTAGTCAGCTATAGGTACCCTTCTATGTCCCTAGAATTCCATAGTTATTACCTAGTTCCACAGGAGACACTCATCATTAAACCATATACCCTATCCATGGGAGACTTCAGCTACCCCTCTATTGACTGGAAAACATACACTGCCTCATATATGGAGGCACAATGAATTGCGGACTTTATTAACACAAAAACCCTTGACCAGATAGTGTGCACACCCACCAGATGTTCAAACATACTGGACCTGGTGCTCCCTCAGTGTCATGCCCTCTCTGGTGAGATTGGAGCAATCAGCTTGGTTACACCAGCAAACAGTTAGGAGCTATTCCAAAGTGAACTACATCCTATTAAGAGATATTTTGTTTAAATTCAACACCCCTCCCAACCCAGAGTTCACAGAAATCTATGTAAATATTTTCACAGAGACCCTGTATAGCTATGCTAATGGTTGTAACAGATGCTGTTATACCTACTAAAAGTACACCGAAAACAAACCACACTGGTGAAATCCCAACCTTAATAGCATCTATAATAAAAGGAAAAAAAGTAATGACAAAAATTAGAAAGAGCAACTCCCATAATGATAGACGCTCTCAAATTATATATATAAAAAAAAAACAGGAAACAACAATGTCAGTTGTGAGATAGAGATAGCCTCACAAGTTAAATACAACCACAAGGCCATCTATATCTATGTCCAAAATCTCAAAGTTGGCACATATCAGAGTGCTGAACTGGTACTACCTTCATTCAGCAGAGCAGCATACTGTTTTTGCTGGCTGATAAATTCAACTCAATATTCACCCCCCACTCCCCCCGCCTCATCCTTTGAAATACCTACTAATATAGCTCTCATAAGTATTAAAAAGGAGTAGGTCCTGGTGATGCTCACAAAGGCCAAAAACACAGCCTCATTTGGCCACAGCGGTATCCTTGGATACCTGCTAAATAGCTTGAAACATGATCTATCAGGACCACTTGAGACACTTTTCAACTATAGTCTCAAATCAGTCTTTACACCACCAGAATGGAGGACTGCAATTGTTATCCAAGTTCACAAGAGTGGACCATAAACTTCCCCCCAAAATTACAGATATATTGGTCTGAGTTGTCTGATATGCAAAGCTATGAAATTAATTATTGTGGAAATGTTCAATAAAAACATAAGCAACCTTCAGACACTGGACCCAGCCTAGTTTGGCTTTGTCAGAGCAAGGTAATGCCAATGTAACCTGGTGGACTTCTTTGAGAATGTCATCAAGGCAATGGATGAGAGGAAAAACAGTGTATACTGCCTACCCAGACCTGGCTAAGGTATTCAGTACAATACCTCACTCAGATACAGTTGACAAACTCACGTAACTGGGTATAAACCCCTATATAACTCAATGAATTGCCAGCTTGCTCACAGACATGACCCAGGAAGTCAAAACTGGTGATATCACCTCTACTAAGAGACTAGTCACCAGTGGGTTCCTAAGGAGTCTGTGCTGGGACCACTCCTATTTGGCTTATATTTCTCAGTGGTAAAGTCTAATCTCAAGGACCTTTGATGAAGAGGTTTGCAGATAATTGCAAATTGGGAGCTATGTTAGATTCCCCTCCATGACACTAACATCTTTCAAGGGGGTCTAACACAGACAAATGACTAGTGCCCAAGTCACGGATTAAAACTTAATGCCAAGAAATACATTATAGTTCCCTTTGGCAAAACTGTCACCCAGGCTAATTACTCCATAAAGAAGAAACCCCTAACAGTTGACTCATTAGTCAAGGATCTGGGGGATTCATAAACAGTAATCTGGCCTTTGTCCAGCGTGTCCAAGGTAGTAAGAAAATCATTCTATGTCCCCCAGCATATAAATAAGGGCATGCCATCCAGGTCGAAGGAAGTCATAGCAGCACTTTATTCATCTCTTTTCAGACCCATCATGAAGCATAATAGCCTCCATCAGTTTTTACCTAATCAGACATATGCAACAGTTGGAATGCCCACAAATATTCCTTAACAGGAGAATCCAGGGTATAAACGCAGTGTCCTACACAGATCGCCTTAAAGCTCTATTTCTATATTCTGTCTTCTAAAGGTTACTGAGAGGTGATCTATACCTGTCATACAAACCATCCTTGTATCCAGCTCTGATGGATCTTTTACACATCCACAACATAAACAACATCAGACTCAGTAGATACAGGGATTTAAATTTTGCCTGTGACATAAATAATACATGTTGGTGAGACAGATATGTGTCTCAGAGGATCCCCATGCTCTGAAACAAGCTGCCTATCTATGTGAAGCAGAGTTCATCATCACTCCTATTTAAGCCTAACCTTGACCAATGGGTGAGGAATCAGAAATTCACCCCAGTTCTGGCCCCTATCTCTCTGATCGACATAGGCAGACAGTAATGCCCAAACTAACATACTCCCACTCCACATAACATCTAGAAACCTCTTAACTAACATACCCCATCTTAATAAATGCCCATGATACATAGGCACACAACTGGGTTGGATTGCATAGCTAGTCTTTTAAAGGCTTTGAACCTATAAATGTATGAACCATTGAAAGTGCTTCTAAAAGTTCTAAAATTAAATTTACTTGAAATAAAATCAAACGAGAGAGAGTTAAAATAGAAATTACAGGTATAGGCTTAGAGAGACAAAAAGAGCACAGGAGTAGAGAGAGTTCAACGGCAAAGGAAAATAGCTGAGTCACTGAAAGAATCATAAGCCTTTTATAGAATTTATCTATTATCCCTAAAGCATTTACAAGCAAATTTCTTCAAGAGGTGCTCAGAAAGGGACTTCTTAAACTTGATAAGAGTAACTTGATGCCTTGTTTCAGCTGGTATTTAGTTCCAAAGAGCTGGGCCTGTTTGTGAGGATTGTGTTTCACCAATGGCTGTTTTAAATAGGGGGATAAGTTTTCCCGGGAATTTCTTAGGAAGTATGATTGTTCCTTTATTGGGTGTTTTCTTTTTTTTTGGGGGGGGGTGTAGCCAACATGTAGAATCTTATGTAGCAAAAGGAAGAGAAGATAAGTGGAACTTTCATTAATGGGTAGCCAATTTAGGTAATTTAGATGGATTCAGTGTAGTACATGGGCTTCAACCAGTAGGGCAAATCTGGGAATTTTATTCTTAGTGACTTGTACACTTTGAGTGTTAAAGCCAGGGTATAAAGAGAGTACAGGAAGACAATATTTTAGTTTGGGGAGAAGGACATTCTTGGAAAGTGCTCTGCAGACAATAGGAGACTGATAATGTTATAAACCATAGCAAAGTTTTGGTGGTGAATGGACCTTATTCATTTTATTATCTGTGTGGGTTGCAGAGCTTACATTAGAGTTAAGGGATAGGCCTACGTATTTGTACTCAATTACAAAAGGAATAACATGGATGTCATTGCCTGGGATAGGAAGGTGACACAGCTGAGAGGCTCTGTGAGTAGAGAAAAAAAGCATAACATTACTTTTCTTGTTAACTTGGAGTTTAATTTGTTGAGGCCATTAACAAAGATCAGTGATGGATTGCTGGAGTTGAGACTGCAAGACTGTACTCCTTTTTGGAATAATAAATTATCGTCTGCCTAGAGGGTAAGGTTAAGTTCAGGTCAGTCATCAGTAATATCATTAACGAATAATGAAAACAGTAATGGGCCTAGACCAAAGCCTTGAGGGACACCTGCTGTTAATGTTCATTAATGGACAGCTGTTTTTTGAGTAAACATGAAAGGTCCTGATGTGAAGGTAGCTATGGAACCAGGCAATGGCACTTTCTCACAAACTGATTTTTTATAGTTTAGCAAGCACATCTCTGTGATCAACAGCTTCACAGTTATGATTCAGATTCACAAAAATACTAGCGGTAAGGAGACTGTCATTTAAGCTTCTCTAGATAGTGTCAGATGCTGACAGTAGGCAGTGGTTCTGCAAAAAAAAAAAACACATTTCTGAAGGCATGCTATCACATAGAGCCAATAGCTATTTAAGCAACTTATTTTAATAAAGAACTTTTTTTTTCAAAAATCTTTGCAAGAGGGTAAAGTGTAGAAATAGGTTGGTAGTCTTTAAGGGTTTTGGTCTGGGGTAACTTAGGAAGAGGTACAATGATGGTATGTTTCAGGACTGGTGGAATGAGTCATGTGGATTGTGAGAGGATATATATATATGTAAGTTCCAAATTTAACTAGTTTGCCTAAGGAAGGTAGGGTTAAAGTTCTTTGATAATCGTTTAGTTATCTTCAAAAGAAAAGCTCAGAAATTGCAGGTGGGTACATAATCTGTAAGAATATACATTCCAGGTGGACAGTTACATTGTGTAGTTTGTTGGTTAGAGCTATGAATAACACATATATCATTGTTTGTTTTAATGGAAGAGGAAGATAATGTTTCTATAATCCCCTAATGGATTAGTGTTAGAGATCCTAGGTAAAATTACTAACAAGAGAGGTGGAGTTGGAAGACTGCCTTGTTAGCTGTTTTTTTTTTTTTTCAAAATTTTTTGTGATTATCGGTAGCAGACATTTCCTTATATCTAAGATAAATGGCCATGGCTGAGTTTGTAGTTAATCGTGTTTGTTTTCTTAAGGATATTTACTTTACACATAGGAAAATATAATGTAGATTTTCTTTCCCGGTAGACCAAACTTATTCCCATTTTCTCATAAATGGTTCCTTTTTTATTTCAATGGCAAGCCAAGGCTATATATGGACTCATAGCCTTCTGTGTGCACAAGGGAAGATAGAATTCTGGATAGTAGAATAGATATCAACGGAGTATACCAAGATGTATTCATGGTCATCAATTTGATAATGGAGAGACCAATCAATAAAATTCAGATGAGAATCAAGTGCAGACTTTTTTTTTAAGGATGGAAAGGTCAACAAGTCGCCATTTACGGCATATGTTTCATAGCCTCAAAGGATCAGTAGGATAGCACTGGACAGTGGTCACTTAGGATGTTGGGTATAATTTTATTGTAAATGCACTGATGGGCCAAATATCTAAAATTAAAATGAAGAGTAGAATGCTTTCCTGTTTTGAAGATGAGCCTGTTTGGCTGCTTTAGAAGTTGTTCTTTGTTAATGTGTTGAGGTATGTTTTTCAGCTGCTTGGCTTCATTATCATTTACATTTAAGTTAATGTCCCCTAGAATAATTGTGTTCCTGCTATGGGAACATTTGCAAGACTGTGTCTCTAATAGTAGCAGTTAAGGAAGGAGGGAGACTGTAAACAGGGACAATGCTGAATATGGTTCTCTATGTGTAAGTTTGCTAACACTCAGTCATGGGCTTTATCATCAACCTAGTTAGCTTTAAAATTTCAATGATTTGCAGGGAGAGGCTTCTTGATTAGAAGTAATACTCTGCCACCATTTCTTGGATGTGGTCTAAAGTCATACAACATGCTAAAGTTGATTTGGATGTAAGGTGAAGGGCAGAAGAAACCATTAAGCAAGGTCTCAGTAAGCGATATTAGGTGTTTCTGTTATGAGTCATGCTTCTAAACAGGCCCACGTTCTGTTTACATGCAGGTATTAATGCATGTGATTTGTAATTAGCTGTGACTTTTTCTGACAGTATTGTCAGACTTTGGATAAAACCAAATAATTCTCCATTTATAGATATATTTATTAAGATTATTTCTGAAAGGTGTTAATGATTGACTTATTTGATTGAAAATGAACGCATATCTGTAATACTAGGAGGAAATGCGTAATGCGTCCATGACTTTTCTATTATTGATATAATTTTTAACTAATAATTTCCAAATCTGATTTTAGTTCCCTGCTGGTAAGTTCCAACTGAATAACTTAAAGGAGCATGGGAGCAGACATCCTTTACAAATGAGTCAGAGGTCACCTTTTAGTAACATATAACAAAACATCTATAATGAGATTGCTGAAACCTTTTTGAATAGTTTTTTTCCAACACTGCAATTTTTCTAGCAAAAAATCATGTACCACTTACTTATTTTATGTGACTAGTGTACTCTTCCTGGAGTGGCAGTACATGCCAATTAGAACTAGATGGGCAACAGACTCTACTTTTTGACTTTGGTATATATACACATGTCAGACTTTCACTTATCCATCATTCTCTTGATCAACAGTTATGGTTTTGTGATTTGGTAATCTATTTTGTTATCATAATTTAATTTTTTTTTGACAAATCACATGATGCTACTTTTATTGATATTAAGGATGATGTCATTACTTGTGCACTAGTTATGTATTTTTGTAGTGCCTTGGAGAATGTCATCATCCTTTTCAAAGAAGTCATGTTCCAAAGTTTGCAGTTCTTTAGAGACAGCTCTTTCATACACTGTAAGGGCAGGCAAACTCTGTACAGAAGGGAACTGGTGAACAATTGCTTTAAATCCAAGATCATCAGGCCATAAGATAAAAACACTGAGCCACCATGCTATTAAAAGAATATCATATGGACTCCAAAAAGCCAACTCAGGACAATCATTATGCTATAGAGCTGAGCATTTACAAATCGGAGGCAAAAATCATCAAGTATTTCACATTTAGGAAGAACTTTGATTACTTTATTTGATGGGGTATACCTGGAAAACCAATTTTTTATTTCTAAAACTATTTGAGGGAAAAGTGCATATTGGAGTTAACATAACTGTTAGACTAAATGTGATACTGAGTTTATTGGAACAATTCAGAACATCTAAGAATTGTTAAAAGACCAACATATGGCCAGTTATATAATGGCATCACTTGAATTTGTCTTCATGATTTGAATATGAAAATGACTTTGAAAATATTAGAAAGGAAATATTTTTGATGTGTGTAAATATTGGTTTACAAGCAGATGTTTTCTGCCTTAAACATAGACTTTTTTTTTTACAGCAGGAAAAATAGTTTATCTAGCATTTGATAAATAGATGGCTCTCATTAATAATGTTTTAATTAATAATTCTGGAATCCTCCCTACACACTTTCTGTTTTGCGAAATACACTGTATAACCCTTAAATAAATTGAACTGGATTCCTCAAAAAATGTATAACATGCTGGAAAAAGGTCTAGTGTCAAATTTAATTGGAGAGTTTTAGAAATATTATTTAATTGTTAAGCTGAGATAAAATTTGCCTTTTAGACATGTCCGACTTTCTTCCTCTTAAACAGTTTTGCTTTTTCTAAAATGTTAGTTAACTTCTCCACATCTTTTATTTTCTTTCCCAAATGCTTTTCTATTCTTTTTCTTGTCCTGGATCAAGTCTGAGAACCTCATATTTCTCTCAACATAAACGTACCTTTATGAGCTTTATATTATTAATTACATTTTTGCTGTTTATGCTTTCTTTAAGCTATAATCCATGACTGGCCATGAGAAATGCAGGATTTATCCATGCTAGGCATAGCTTGACCATGAGTATGAAGCCCAAGTGAACAAATAAAGCTAGGTATTAGTAAATCCTGCATTACTCATAAAGAAGAGTCTAGTGTTGCTAATATTAAAAAAAAATAACAACATAAGGAAACTGCTTAGTTTTTTTAAATAATGTCACTATGACAAAAGGAAATACTGCCAACCTAGTTATCTGGAATTTTGTAAATAATTATATGTCATTTGTGAATATTAATATGATTTATATAGAAGTGTGACAGTGGGAGATACTGCCAGCACAGCTGACTGTAATTTTGTAAATGGTTATGTGTCATTTGTGAATGCCAACATAATTCATATATCTGTGTTACAAATCTATTAGAACTGTATGGTATGTGTCTATCAAACTGCTGATACAGAAGTGTGTGGGAAAAGGGTTTGTACAGTACTGAGCTTGAAGATGTATCCACAGTGTACCCTACTGGAAAATAACATAAATGTATATAAACTGTTGTAACTGTAAATCTACATGTGTTTAACAGTGGGAACTGACACATAAAATGTTAACTTGCAAAACTTTAGAAAAGAATAGATGAAATTAAATTGTTTTATAACCATGTAATAAAAGAGTTAAATTCAATGTAGCAAGGAGAAAGGATGTCTAAAATGATGAGCCTTCTGCATTGTCTTGTAAGTGTTTTATTGTTTTATGTCTTCCAGCAGCTGCAAAGATCTGAGGGATATGTATTTTTTACAGGAAGATGCTAAATGCTTTCAGTTTCTAGCAATGGGAGTGTTCACCTGGGATAGTCAGATGACAAGAAGTGCTGTTATGCAGCAGGTATCCCAGCAGTAATATTTGAGATATTAAGAACTCTCTGAGAGAGAGAGAGAGAGAGAGAGAGAGAGACTGTGCATTTTGTATTTGTGTTTGACCTGACAACATCAGCTAAAAGATCTATTCACCACATCTGTCTTGCCTTGCTATGAGTAAGTAAATATAGGGTACAATAATTTCTCTTAGATACAGTTAGGAATATAGTGAAGTATATATTAGATGTTTTCTGTATTCATATGAGACCGTCCTGCAATGTTTTAAATATTTCCTGCGATTCTGAACTCTGAAGTAACTGTGATTGTTTACTGAGTATTTACTTGTTCTTTTATTATTTATTATTAAATATATTTAAACCTTTCAATTGTGGCCAGTCTGTCTAGAGATATTTAAGCTCTTAGAGTACTTGCATATCTATTGGTGGCAATGTGCAGGCCACTCCTAATAGCCTTGCTCTTAGTCAAACTACCATTTGGATTAATAGTAACATCACACAGTAAGATTGGGCACCCTTTGCTAAGGGCTTTAAAGTAGCTAATAAGTAGTGGCTGGTGGCAGTGAAAACTACCTTATTTTATTTTTTATTTTTTTATTTAACATTTGTTGACCGGGAATGTCCGACTAAGTTCCACAGAGCCTGTTTTCAGTGGAGGCCCGGGGAGAAATGCACCAGATGCATATCTTTGGAATGTGGGAGGAAACTGGAGTACCCGGAGGAAACCCACGCGAACACAGGGAGAACATGCAAACTCCACACAGAAGGCACCCCAGCCGAGAATCAAACCGGAGAACCTCTTGCTGTGAGGTGACAATGTTAACCGCTTATAGTCTGGGCACAAGGGATCATTGCTAGTAAACCTATGCCAGCCTTTCCCAGGTGTGTGTGTGTGTACGTATGTGTGTGTGTGTGTGTGTGTGTGTGTGTGTGTGTGTGTGTGTGTGTGTAAACCAAACCTCAAAGTGTGTGTATGTCAGCTACTTGGGCAGGGACAAAAAGCACTTGTTGTACAAAGAGGGTGCTGGAGGGCTTGGCTTAGCCACTCAGCTGAGATCTCAACTGTATAGCTGTGACAGTGGGGAGTCTTATTAGGGATCTGGAGAAAGAGGGAGAAACCAGCTCCAGACTGACTGTGGTCTCTGTGTGCTCTTAAGGGAAATTGCACTTTACTATGTGTGTACTTATCTTCTAGTGTGTACATCCCCCACTGTTGCCAGTGTGAGGATTGAGGCTCCTTGATTACCACATCAGTGGTGTGGCGTCACAGTCACTATTGGTTTTCACTTCTTTTTTGGACTCCTTTTGCACCGTCTTCCATGGTTGTGGATGGGTTCTTAATGTACTGCAGAAGTGTAAGAAATGTACATAACAAAGCTTGTATAGTACATTCGTTGCAATGCAGTTTCTGCAGCCTCAACACCCTTTTTTGTTTATGTTTAATGCTACAGTTTAATCAAGATGTTTATGGACTCTTGAAATCCCAACAAATAATTTAAATAATTTTTAAATATGTATTTTTTTGCTTGTTTGTTTGCTCATCTATATAACTTTAGAGAATTTTGATAAATTCTAGTAATGTGTATAGTTTTTCTTTTTGAATAGTTACTATACTTATTAAAGACTCTGAAGTTGATAAAGTCATTACATTGAGTAGAAGAATGTGTATTGTGAAACAAGTTGTGAGTACCACTGATCTATCCCATGCATCTTTTTATCTTTATTTTAATATAGGCTGATTCCAGATTGGTACAGATAGCCCAATGGTTTCCGTGAACTTAAACCATTTCAGATTTTCTTAAATGCTGTATGTGAGACTTATCAACTACATAAATGACTTTGGTTCTTAAAGGGTAAGCATCATTACACACCCATGATGAATTTTGTCTTGCAGCTTAAACAATTACAGCATTAAACTAAAATCTGTCAGCAAAGAAAAGGAACTTCACAGAAGTAATGGTCATATCTTTAGACTGCTGAAAAGCAAATGAGTCATTAATCCCATAAGAACTTGTAGGTTAGTCAATACTCGATCTCAGAGACAGTCCACAGAGTGGTAGCTAGGGACAAAATCTACTGATCTCTTTTAACTCCTAATATTTAGGCTTGTAGACAAAAAAGGGAGAGTAACCATTATAAGAAAGGGTAAAGTGCTTGGACTATCTTTACAGATGGCAAGAGTTTTTACATTTTGCTCTAGACTAAATTAATTCTTATGTTAAAAGCAAGGTAGTGGTGCTAGACCTTTGCAGACTGAGGGACTTAGGCTGCAGTTTCCACCTGAGATTCCCTACTACACTACATGCCTGTACTGCAAATCAGCAGACACTAACTCATAACTCTGAGAAGATGGGGTCATTAAAAGAGAACTTTACAACAAACAGGGAAGCCACAGAAGACATTATGGCTATGGATGCTGAGGCAACACAGAGAGACCAAATGAGACAGAATCATTCTTTGTCTATCTCAATCACTAAATCACCATCAGGGAACATAATCAAATTTTCTGTTCTTATGCAACTTGCCAGTCTTTCTTGACCTTCCAAAGACAGCTGTTGACAATCTTTAATACTTTTTTTCAATGGATTTTCTTTTTTGTTAGAGAAATGATAGAATGAGGCAGACAGCATCCAGTTCTGTAAACCAACCCCTTCACTGAAGGAAGGGTAATCAGAAGAACAGTAAATGGAATATGCAACTACAATCAAAATGGTAGCACCAGCAACTATAGTCGAAATGGTAGCATCATCAACTGCAATCAAAATAGTAGCACCAGCAACCACAAACAAAATGGTAGCACCAGCAACTACAGTCAAAATGGTAGCACCAGCAACTGCAGTCAAAATGGTAGCACCAATGTAAAATAATCATTCCACTTCTGTTGCATGACTCAATTTCTTTTTAATGCTCTTGTTTGTTTTTACTTTAGAATTGGATGCAATCAAATATTACTGTGAGGTATCTTGTAATTTTGTGATGATATGTGGATGTGGTTTCTGTAGCATTCACATCCTGTTTCTGAAACATTTTGGTGGAAGGTTAAGGATGTATTTTCTATTTGACTTGCACTTGTCTCATTATATTAACGTGGGGTTTCTTCATAAGTAGCTCTTGCATTTTACACCTTCTGCTCCTTTGAACTGGTTTTGGGGGCCAAGCTATGTTGTGGGATCTGTAACATACTAAGATAAATGCTTGACTTTATCTACAACATTCGGATCCAGTATGTAAGTGTATCACACTGAAACTGCGATCATGATGTAAAAAGGAATTTTTCATGTTACCATTTGTGTGTCATACAGCATTTTATATAGGAATGCAATAAGGACTGGATTTCCCCTTTAATTGCAAGAAAGGTTATAGGTATATTTGTTTTGCTTTATCTTTAAATGCCTGTATGACTTATTTATCTTGATCTCCAGGACAAAAGATATATTTTGTTCAATGCAGAATTGCAGTTTGGCAAGGGATAGCTGTTGACAGAATGCAACTATATTTTTCTTTTTTCACATTTTTAGTTTGCATTATATACTGAGCAAAGAAATATATAGAATTGTGGGTTTTTCTTTCAATCCATTTGCTGCAATTTATTGTGCCTCTATTTTTCATAGGTTATGCACTGTCCTAACTGATAAGTATTGAGGTATTTGAGTGTGAGTTAGTAACTGGGTCCTATTTTCCGAATGTTTAGAAAGAAGCTTGAAGAGACATTTTCATGTGAAGGAAGTTAACTTGCTCTTTATTACAGTAGGTTATCATGCAAAACATGTAGAAGTTCAAGATTAATTTCTTTTAGATAGATCAAGAGAATTGGCTAATAAACTTTTAGTGTCTTTGAGCAGATTTATAAACGTATGTAACACCCCCTATAGTGGAAGGAGCCTCATTGGAGGCTTCCTTGGTTGTCATTCTCACATAGGTTCATAGGTTCATACTAGGCTATCTGCCCTAGGACATTTATAAGCCTAGCCAGAGTGTGTTTGGCTTTCGCCACCCATTTTAAATTAATTTTGCTATGCCTTTTTTTGAGGTTAGTATACTGTGCCTCTGTCTAACAGTGACACAGAAGTGATAGCCGGGGTAAACCTACGATCTCCCATCCGCTCATCAAGATTCCTCTTGAAGAGAGTCAATGTGGGACTCTGCCTAACCTGGACTGGGATTTTATTCCAGAGTGAAGGGAGCCTCTGGGTTATGAATCTGTCCCTCCAGCATGTCCTATTTATTTCAGTGCTGAGGTTCAAGTCTCTCGAGCGCGTAGCTCGATGGGATTTGGATTTTCTGAGGTGCAACATGTCCATTAATTCCGGGTTGGACATGGCTTTATACGTCAGGCACAGATCGCCTCTGAGCAGGTGGTATGCCACTGAGTAGAGCTGGGAGTTTCTTTAACCGGGCAGCATATGGCATCTGTTTGAGCCCTTTGATCCTCTTGGTGAGGTACTTTTGGGGTCTTTCCAGTTGCTGCAGGTGTCTGGTAAGGTACATCCCAAAAGGGGCATTGTACTCAATTATGGGCCTGATGAGGGATGAGTAAAGAGGTACAATGACCTCCTCTGATCTAGATGTGAATCCCTTCATGACTAGGTGGGCTATATAAAATGTTTTTCTAACCACTTTGGCCACGTGGTTGTCAAATGAGAGATTGCTATCAACTTGGGTCCCCAGGTCCCTAATGACTTCTTCTGTACTTAATGGATTACCACCTATGTGGTAATTTGTGGGCACTTTGTTTTTGCCAGAGGGGATGACTATACACTTTTTGGCGTTTAGCTTGAGGCCATGGCTCTGGCACCAGTTGTCTGTTTCTATGAGGCCCTTTTGGAGGATGCTTGTGTCAGCTGAAGAGTTAATTATGGCGCCCAGTTTGCAGTCATCTGCGAACTTGGTCAGCCACAGTCTTTCTGTGTTGGCCTGTACCGCCGAGAAATATATACCGAACAAGAGAGGTCCCAGGACTGAGCCTTGTGGGACGCCACTTGTAACTGGTTTGGAGTCTGACATGGCTCCAGCAATTCTAACCATGTGGGTTCTGTCCTTGAGCCAGTTTGCAACCCATCTAGTGACATAGGGGTTTATATTTAAGCTGGTGAGATTATCTATAATGCCTGAGTGGGGTATTGCATCAAAGGTAGGCTGTGTGGACCACCTTCCCCTCGTCAATGGCCTTGGTGACTGTTTCAAAGAAATCGACCAGGTTTAAGAGGCAGGATCTGCCCTTAACAAAGCCAAACTGGGTAGGATCCAGTGTCTGTAGGTCCCCAATATCTTTATTTATGAGGTCCATGATGATCCTTTCCATAGCTTTGCAGACCAAGCTAGTCAGCCTTATGGGGCGATAGTTTCCAGGATCCGTTGAGGCACCACCTTTGTGGAGAGGGACCACTGTTGCTGTACGCCACTCTTTGGGTACATATCCTGTAGTAAGGCTAAGATTGAACAGTAGTTTTATGTTTGGGTTTAGCTCTTCTTGGAGTTCATGTAGGACGCAGCCCGGGACACAATCTGGTCCCATTGATGCTGTGTTTTTTGCTTTGGAGAGGGTGGCTCTTACCTGAGCATCTGAGATGTCAGGGGGGCAGCACTCTGTTGGGATAGATATTTGCCCTTTTGGTGGGGGGGGGGGAGAAGTTTGCACTGAACCTGTCAGCTAGGATGTTGGCAATGTCTGTGGGCTCAGTGTATTTTTGTCATTTTGGACTAATTCTGAGCATATCTGGGAATTCCCACCCAGGTTCCTAACATAACTAAAGAAAGCCTTGTGATTATCCTTAGTGTCCTGTGCAATTTTTCTCTCGAAGCTGGCCTTAGACGATTTTATGAGTGCCCATAGTTTTTTGCTAATACTGATCAGAGATGCCTTCCCTTTTGGGATTTTGCTCTATCATGTAGTAGCTTCCTCCTTCTATTATATAGTTTGTTTATGGCTGGGGTCCACCAGACAGGACGTCTGCCTTTGGAGGATTGGGTCTTGGTTTTATTTGGGATTGCATGATCCATGCATTCCTGAAGGTGTTCATAGAATGCGTTTATAAAGGATTCTGTGGTCTGGGCCATATTTTCCACAGGCCCGGGGGCTTTGAAGGATTTCGCCTCGGTTTTGAGGCGTGTGAAATTTGCTTTAGAGAAGTTTTTCACTGTGGTTTTCTGGGCAGGGGGTGGGGTTGGGATGTGAATATCCAGTGAGATTAGTTTATGGTCTGATCTTACCAGTGAGGGATACACTTCTGGTCTGGAGCATAGTGTCCCCATGTTGGTGATGATCATGTCCAGTATGTTTTCCCCTCTTGTGGGAGTGGTAACAAGTTGTTCCATAGCATTTGAGTTTATAAATTCTAGGAACCTTTGGGCTAGGGTGTTGGAGCTAGAGTAATGCTCCCAGTCTATGTTTGGGTAGTTGAAGTCGCCCAATATAACGGTGTTTGGAGAGACCTTCATATTTTCCAGTATTCTCAGGAAGGCCAAGTGGGGTTCCTGTGTTTGGGAGGGTGGTCTGTAGCAGGCTATAAACTGGAAGGCAGTTTTACCCACAGTTAGTTGCACATGGATAGTCTCTGATGCTTCGTGCTGTGCCACCAACCTGGAGGTGTGGGTATCTTTGATGAATATTGATACTCCCCCTCCTTTTGTGGTTTGGTCCAAGTTTTGGGGCCGAAAAGCATGGTATGAGGTATAACCTGGTAGTAATGGGGGGCTCTCAGGAGCCTTGAACCAGGTTTCTGTTACTGCACAGATATCGATGTTCTCCATGCTAAGGAGAGTTTCGAGTGCGTGCATCTTGAGGTTTAGACTTCTGGCGTTGAGTAGCATTACTCTTAGTTTCTTATCCCTTGTGATACCTATGGAGGTGGGTTTGTCTTTTGAGCCTTGCCTAAAAAAGGCACTATGGGGGTAGCAAGAGCCTTTGCCAATATCCGAAAGCCCAGGAGTGACAGGTGCAAGCCATCCCTAGCGAAGCATCGTGGCTTGTCGAGCATGTCATCCCAGGCTGACAGGCATTGGATCCCCTTTGAATGACACCAACACTTAAGCCAATTGTTGAAATTGATCATCTTGTCTTCATATTGTGGCATCATTCTTGGTGAGGGTAAGATGCTACTCAAGGTCAGGGTCATACCGGCCTGGGCTACATGCTCAGAGAGCTCTTCTATGTCTCTTTTCATGTAGTCCAGGGAGGTACGTCTCAGGTCATTCACACCAGCATGGACAATGACTGAGTCATATTTGTACTTGCCTTGGAGTGACCTGAGTGCTTGTGTTATGTGGTGGATCCTAGCGCCCGACAGGCAGCTCACCGTGACCTTCTCCTTGTTCAGCCTGGTAAGCGGGACGTCAGTGTGCCTGACAATAGAGTCACCTATTACAAGTGTATCAGGTGTGTTGTTTAGCCTTAAGGGCTGTGACTGTTCGGCACACTGGCTTTGTGAGCTATGTGTTGCATGTGTTTTGTTTTGGGGTAGCGGTTGCTTGGGTGTCTGCTTTGGAGGTCTCTGCTGCTTAGGCAGATTTTTATTTAGAGCCTCCGAGTATGTTTTTGTGTGTTTATGTGTTTGGTTTGTTGTCGTGGTAGGTCTATGTGAGACTGGAATTATAGTGAGTATGATTTCCTGCTCCTCCTGACTGGTTACGCCAGTACTGAGTTGAGAGAGCTTAGCCTCCAGTTTGGCTAAATGGTTGCATCTCTCACATGTGTTGGAATTTGTTGGGAGGAGGAGAGGGTTGTCTGTGTACATGAGGCAGTTGTAACATTGCCTCAAGATTCCCAGATTCACCAGCTGGACCGGAGAGGAGATTGACAACTGACCTTTGGACATGCTAGAATAGTATTGGGAATTCCTTTATAATTGAAAAAAAGAGCCAATGGGGAACAAAGTACTCAAGGGGAGTTTGTGAGGGTGTAGTGCTTTTAATTTTTTAGAGCTGACTTATATAATTGCTTTAGTGAGCAAGTGCCAGGTACTTAAATGCAATGTGCTACAGGTAACTTAAATGCAAAAATGACAAACAGTAACTTTCTTTCAAGTGAAACAAGGAAATAAGTACAGTAAGCAATGCAGATATCACTAGGGATCCACAGAAGTGCTAAAAGACCGCGTTTTAGGTGGAATTAGCATTTCAGGGAAATAAACAAACAACAAGCATGCAAATAAAGCTAGATTCAGCAGGCCTGGATCTAGTCTATGCTACAGCAAACAAAGGTGTACCAATTTCAGTAAGAAACAGTTAGAATATGCAGGCACTATAAGCCTCTAACCAGAAATTCCCTGCTCAGAAGGGCAGAGTCCAGCCTCTCCTCCCACAAGAGTGCAGACCGCAATCCTTCTTAACGTAAAATAACTGGCCTGAAGCCCAAGTGCTTAAACCAGGATTAATACACTTTTAGAATAACAGACACTGAGCTCTCAATCAGCAGTTCCCAACTTAGAAGGATGTAAGCTACCTGTCCTGTCACCACAGTGCAGGCCACAAACCTTCCTAATGTAAAACAACTGGTCTGAAGCCCAAGTGCTTAATCCAAAAGACTTAGAAATGATAGCTACACTTTAATCAAGTTACTACCATCAGTAATAAATACAACTGAATACTTTAAAGAATGCCTGGATTAGTGCTCAAGTTATACAAACAAAGCTAGATTCAGCAGGCCTGGATCTAGTCTATGCTACAGCAAATGAGGTGTACCAATTTCAGTAAGAACCAGTTCAAATATGCAGGCACTATAAGCTTTAACCAGAAGTTCCCAGCTCAGAAGGACAGAGTCCAGCCTCTCCACCCACAAGAGTGCAGAACACGAACCCTCTTAATGTAAAATAACTGGCCTCAAGCCCAAGTGCTTAAACCAGAATTAATACACTTTTAGAATAACAGACACTGAGCCCTCAATCAGCAGTTCCCAACTTAGAAGGATGTAAGCTACCTGTTCTGCCAGTACAGTGCAGACCACAAACCTTCCTAATGTAAAACTGGTTTGAAGCCCAAGTGCTTAAACTAAAAGGCTTACAATGAGTTACACCAAGCAGTAATAAATACAATTGAGTACTTTTAAGATGACACAAAAGCAAAATAAAGTAGGAAAAAACACAAATACAGTAAAAGCAGATAATTTTTTATTTTTTTTTTTTTGGAAAGAGAGAAAGGAAAGAGAGAAAGGAGTAGAAAAAACTAAGCTGATTGGCCTTCTCAAATGCTCTCCCTGTACTGGGTAGAATGAGGTAATGACACTAGACTGGGGGGAGGGTCCCAGATCAAATTTACATTAGGGGTGGGCAACTGCAAAGCCACCATCTATAAAAACACTATACCAACAGGGAGGGAGAGAGGGTGGGAAACAAACAGCAGAAATGTTACTCACAGCTGAAAAGCAGCAATAAGCCTTTAAATGAAAGTTTTAAACAGCTAAATGAGCCACTAGAAAAAAAGAGTTTAACTGCAACAAGTTATCATAAACAAACAACCCAACAGATGCTTAATAAGAGTGGACAATTTCTAGTTAATACCTCACACACAGTGAAACTAGCTAGAAAAAATACACAGTACACAAAGTGCTATAAACAACAAAGAAATAAAGAACAAAATAAACGAAAAACAGGATACTTAATGTTATATATTGTAGCTCCGAGTTTGCTGAGTGTCCTTCCTTCGATCAGCTCACTGTAAAATGGCTGAACACTCACAACTGAGCTTCTTAGGTAACAGAAAGTTGAAACCTGAGACAGCTTTTAAGAAAGAAATCGCAAAAGAACCAATGAGGTGTTTAGTCTAAGCTGTAGTCCAGGAGACCTCAGTCAGCCAATGACCTCAAACAATTCTCTCTCACTGAAATGCCTGATGGCTTTGGCTAAAACAAGATGTCCCTGAATTATGTGCTCAGACACACAGCCTCCACAAACACTAGGCCCAAATACAAGCCTGAATATGGAAATGCTACAAATATCCCCACTACTTAGAACAAACAGCAGAAATGTTACTCACAGCTGAAAAGCAGCAGTGAGCCTTTAAATGAAAGTTTTAAACAGCTAAAGGAGCCACTAGAAAAAAAGAGTTTAACTGCAACAAGTTATCATAAACAAACAACCCAACAGATGCTTAATAAGAGTGGACAGTTTCCAGTTAATACCTCACACACAGTGAAACTAGCTAGAAAAAATACACAGTACACAAAGTGCTATAAACAACAAAGAAATAAAGAACAAAATAAACAAAAAACAGGATACTTAATGTTATATATTGTAGCTCCGAGTTTGCTGAGTGTCCTTCCTTCAATCAGCTCACTGTAAAATAGTTTCATACAGCAAAAGTGAATGTGATTTTGCAATGATAGACAACAATTCATGTTTCATACAGCAAAAGTGAATGTGATTTTGCAATGATAGACAACAATTCATGTTTGTACAATCATTATTAAGCTTTAACTGCTACATGTTAAATCTTCGTTATGTGCAAGGATTTTTTTTACCACTCCCTTTTGCTGTAATTATGTTTTCATTATTTAGAGCAGGCTTTCTAGTTCTAAATGCATTATTTTTACTTTAGATAACTGAGGTGTTTTCTGTAGCAGATTTCAGCACATAAATGTAGTTAATATGTAATGTCACTCAGCTAATAAATCAACAAATAAATGCAGTTATACTCAAATGAAATCAAAACAGAACAGAAACATGATTTCTTGTAAAATGTATTATTCTTGGCAGACAGCATAGTTGTATCTAATCAACTGACCAGAGCTGTACTTTATTGAACATTCTAAATAGTTGTGAGATTTCATGCTTATTACAAAAGGCAAGCATTTCACTTATTTTACTTTGAAAAAGCACTTTGTTCATTACTTGTGCAATGTATAAATACATCTTTTAGAATTGGAGAATGAATTACACTGTGTCTGTCATGCTTTTGACAAGTTACCTTTTTCACTTTGGTGGCATTTTCTACTCCTTGATTACCTCATAGTTCACCATTAGTCATAAAATATTCCCTCCATGTTGAAAAAGGAGACATAGTTGGAAGCTGAAATGCAGCAGCCAGATTTATTTAGTATTCCCCCAGTACACAGCATTGGTTCAGGACCCAGACTTCTAAAGAAGGTTACTATATTTTCTTTTTTATAGTTTCTTCCTCAAGACAGGTCATGGGTGGATGTGGCATTAGCTACACACATCTGGTTACCTGCTGTTTAATTGGAGTTTGTACCAGAAAACAAGGTTACATGAAAAACACCGTTGGTTGACTGTAAATATACAACTATGAGGATTATTGAACCTTCTTGGAGACCATATGTTTGCATGAGCAGATCATGTAGCACATTTAAGATCTTTCAGATTCATGTGGGTAATGATGGAGTTAACCCAATGGGAATGATTCAGAATAATGTCTTAGTTGATATAAATTAAGTACAGAGTTGCTTTTGAACATCACTCTCAATCTTGGACTGACCACAATAAGTATGTTCAAAAACAAGGATATTGCTAAGTTTACTTTATGTAGGTGCATTACAAAACAAAGGCCAGTGATCAACTTTCTAGTCATATTCACTGGTTCCTAGTTTCATAAGTAAATATTAGGTGAGTTGCCCTTGTGTGCCATTTTAAGCCTAGTAAATTTCCAATTTGGTGCTTGAATTGATCTATCCCATTTGGTGTTAGATTGTCCTTACCCATCCCATGGTTTATAAGTATATTTTACCCTTAGTGAGTATAACTGGGATCAAGCTATAGTCAATCTGAGGGCACCCAAGCATGGAATAAAGCTTTTAAGAGCTACCTGTGTCCATTAATAGTATGGGGGCAGTCCTAGGCTAAATTTTCTCTTTCCTTTCCATAGATCCAAGTTATGCTTGAATATGGACAGGGTTGTCATCAGACTTGGGGCTATATTCCGTAGATACTTGGGCCAGGACTGTGGCTGACCTGTCAACTGACTGCTATTTGCTGATTAATAGGGACTGATTACTGAGGCCCTAACAGAACTGACTCATGAAGCCAAAACATGTAAAAAACATGGCCAAGGAATGCCTCTATAGTGCCTTGATGTCCTATACCAGTGTGCTGGAAAGAAGACTTCATCAAATAGTCAATCCTGATTCAAGAGGAGCAGCTTTTCCTCACACATATATAAGGGGAGATACAGTAGTTTGTCAAATAGTGTGTACCTGTGTTATATGGATTTTGAGATAGCACATAGCTGTGTATCTCTTGAGCCACTGCTGTGTGACAGTCATTCCATGCATCTGTGGAATGAGATCTACATCAATATTCTCAGAATTAAGGTGAATATATTCAAAATGGGGGAAAACACTGTTAAGGATGCATCTATCCTCTTCTTCTGTTTGCAATTTTTATGTGCATGATATCAGTGAATAATGATATCTAGAAAATATCCAGTTTTGGAATGGGATAGTTGCATCATACATCTTTTCACTGGAATTGCTCTTTTAGCTTTAAGTCAATACCTTTTCCAATATGCAGTAGAATGATGTGCTTCGAGTGCAGATGAGATGAAAATCTGGACCTTCACATCATACATCATACAGGCATGGTTTGTTATTTCAAAGTGTTGGTGAAGTAGCTATGTTAGGTCTGGAAGCATAAATATCATGGTATCATGTTATTTAATGAGATGCAAAGGGATGAAGAGAGTAAAGATGCAATGAGTGCAGTGTTGGCAATACTACACACACTGTGTAATAGTGTGGTGGTGAAGAGAGAGTTGAAACACAGCATGAAGATATCAATATGCTGATCAGTCTATATCATTCTTAGGTTTATATTAAGATTATGACTAGAGAGACAGTGAAAATCATAGCCACATCTCCCATTTGGAGATAAAGGTAAACTAGTGTTCTCCGGTTAGAAAAAAAATTATTTTAATACTAGGCATTAGTTTCCAATTACCCATCATGGATGGATTTGAAGGTGATCATCCAGTTGTTTTGTTTGCTGGGCATACAGAGCCTCACCTATGCTTATGAGAAAGTGATAGAAATGAGGTCCTTATGAAAAGTAACTGCCAATGACAGAGTGAAGATCTCAACATTCTGGGATGACCTTGTATTACTGCTACTGCTCCAGCAGTTTAACAGTAGTCAGTTGATGTGGCTTGGGTACTTTCTAATGATGCCACTGATGCATTCCTAAAGTGAATTCACAAGTGCAGACCATTTAAAGGGAGTCTACAAGGCAGATCAAGGAAACACTGGTGAGATTATCTTTCAGATTTCTTGGGAGTGTACAATGATCCTACAGTTTAAGCTGTTGCTGAGGATAGGGAAGTCAGATATACCATGTTTAGCTTGCTGCTACTACATTCCTGGTTGATGCTATCTGGCACTTAATAAAACAATCATTGGTTTGTGCAGATCTGTACTATTAAGGTAGATGAGGCATCGTACTCACTTTTAAGGAATACTCATAGCTGATATCATGACTTCCAGCATCTTGCCTACTAGCTGGAAATGATTTCCACTTAGTATTTATGCATGGACATTACTATAGGAGATGGACACCACTTTCAAATTATTTTTGATTTATCCAGTTGAGGCACAGTGAAACAGCTACTAAGTATATTCAGTCCATTAAGTGCTACACTTATTTATCTGAGCTAAAGATACCATTCCAGGGAAATGATGATCTAGGGTATGTGTGACTGACAAAGCTAACTTGGGGTTATCCACAATTTTTTTTGCAAATGGTGAATGAGTGAATATGTAATCTTGTCATAAACAGAATATATAACACAGTTCCCAAAACAGATCTTTGTGGCACCATGAAAAACTGATATAATAGTTGATTAACAGTGACCTTTATGTATAAGATATTCAGTATTGTTATAATTGCTGTGCAACCAGTCTCAACTGCATCTCTATGAGATCCTATGATGTTTTGGGGCTTTTATATGTTTGTAGTGGAAGTCATCTACTATACATTTACAAAACTGGTTAATGGCATAAGAATATTAAGTTATGAAATGAGACTATGCTCCATGAATTTATTTTCTGTGTCTTACTGTATTGTTAGACGTGACCTCATTAAAACTTTCAAGTGATTTTATAGTAATTTCTTGGCAGCTTACTAGACCTTACCATATAGATGCCAAAGCATTAGCACTGATTTTTGTTTGCACAAATAGTAAATCACCCATGTTGAAAACTAGACTATTGCATTAAAAGGTACACAGGTTATGGAACAGACTCTCAAATGTATAATAACATCATGGGCCATGACAGAAACAAAAATTAAATCAAATGTGGTTCTGAAAGTCAGTTTGTGCCGGACATAGACTCCTCGTTTTCTCGGTCCTTGGATCTCCTGACAAAGGCAAATCCTTGACTGGATGCATGATACATATCAGCAAATAATCATGTGCGGGGAATGAACAAGAGGAATAATGATGTAACCAGAAGTGAGAATTTGGATAAAACTAGTTGTAAGGAGTTTTGCTATCTGTAGATAATAACAGCACAAAGGCGCGTATGCTAACATATACAAATCCATATCATCCATGGAGATAAGAGAGGGCAGATTTTTTTTTTTTACAGTTCAGAGAAGCTGTGCATCTGATATATGTGGATTTATATTGAAAGTTCCCAGAAAAAAATCAAATTCAAAGACATAAGCAATTTTGAAAGAATGATTACCAGATTTTTGCAATCTGACAATCACCTGCAATATAGAAGTAAAGAATTATGAAGATTTGTAGGGGAATTTAGACATATGATAGTCAGCCCGCAATGTTATCAGTCAAATGGACAAGTAGAGAGAACTACCCAGACAGTAATTAATCTTCTGGTAAAGAGTTGTAGCTATAGCTATGAGGTTTTTAATTTTACAGATGCTCTTCATAGTGATCACTGCTGTACTAAGCTAAGATATATGAGTTTTATCCTGCATAGGATATAACAGCTGGACAGCTTCCAATGCTGCAGTGCACATTACACACTTCCAAACCATTAGTCAGCTCATGCTGAGCTGACTACAAATGCAGGTTTTGGTGCCAAGCCCTTCAGAACTTTCCTGCCGCCGAAAAGAGCACTCTTCTCGGGAATTCCAAGGATAGATGGTTGGTCAGCTTGTGCTGTTCCATTACTGGGCAGATACGTTTCCTTTGTGGAAAAAAGCCTTCCATATATTAATTTTAATGTTTAAATTTACTCTTCTGAGTGTAAAAGAACCTTTTTAAGCTAGGACTATGTGTTTTTATTGACTGTCATGTGACTTTGCTGTATTTTTAAACTGCAGTGCACTTTTCCTTTTATCACTTTAATGATTGATTTAAACATTCTAAAACCACTTTTTTATTGTGGAGAGATTATGCCTGGGATTCATGAAGCTGAAATTTCTGTGCAGGATCCAGTGTAGGTGCTCCTGCATGTAATATGGCTGCCGAGCGACCCAGGAATGTGCCATTTTGATGTGCACAAGCCTGCCTACACTGTTCCTGCACGGAAAGCCCTGCAGTATACTAATCAGCTCATTTGCTGGTGAAAACCATGCAAATGAGCTGAATTAGCAATTCAGGAAGTAGGCAAGTCTCCGTGCAGGAACAGTGTAGGGTGCAGAAATGTATTCGGCTACTAGCTGAATACATTTCTGCAAAATAAAAAAACAGGCATGAAAGCCTCAAACAAAGCATGTAGTCCCTTAATTAGGCATGCCAATGGCCAAATATATGGCCATTGGAATTAAGGTTGCCACCCATCCCGTTTTCCACGGGACACTCACGGGTTGAGCTGCCTCATCCCTTTGCATGCTGTTGAAAGTAGTGGGACTTGAAAAGTCCCACTTTTCAATCGCGCTGAATTGCCGTGGAAAAGCTGCAATTACTTCCGGCTTTTCCACGGCAATTCAGTTACGTCACCAACCCAGACCTGCAGGCAAAGCTGCTGCCGGTTAGGTCCGGGTGCTGTAATTCCTGCAGCAATTGGCTGCAATTCATGAAAAAGGTGGGGATTGGGGCAGGAAGAGCCCTGCAAAGATCGCTGCTGTAGGAGCTCTTTGTTTTAAGCGCTTCTACAGCTGCTAAAAAAAAAAAAAATAAATAAAAAAAAAAATGAGATTTTTTTTCTAACGGGCCAGTCAGTCAGCCATCCATCCATACAGCCATCCATTCATTCTTCTAACCAGCCAGCCATCTATTCATCCAGCCAGCCATCCATTCATCCAACCAGTCAGCCATTCATGCAGCCAACCAGTCAGCCACCCATCCATTCAGCCAGCCAGCCAGCCATTCTTGCAACCAGCCAGCCATGCATCCCTTCATGCAGCCAGCCAGTCAGCCATGCATCTCTTCATGCAGCCAGCCAGCCATTCTTCCAGCCAGCCAGCCATCCATTCATTCAACCAGTCAGCCATCCATTCATGCAGCCAGCCATCCATCCAGCCAGCCATCCATCCATCCATCCAGCCAACCATCCAGCCAGCCATCTATCCATTCATCCAGCCATCTATCTATTCATCCAGCCATCAATCCATTCATCCAGCTAGCCATCCATCCAGTCATTCACCCATCCAGCTGCTACTCCCACCAACCAGCTAGCCACTCCAGCAACTGGCCAGCCAGTCAGCTAGCCACTCCAGCAGCTGGCCAGCTAGCCACTTCAGCAGCCAGCCAACCAGTCACTCCAGCAGCCAGCTAGCCAGCTAGCTAGCCACTCCAGCAGTCATCCGTCGTACCCATAACAGCATCTCCTTCACCGCTCCTGTGGTGATGTCATGGTAGAGGGTGTGACCAGTGTCATATTGGCCACACCCCCATGTCCCACTTTGGCCCACTGAAAAGGTGGCAACCCTAATTGGAATGAAAAATAGTTTATATTTTGTAAAATAAACGTTTTTTTTTGGCCGATCTCAGATGTTAAAGCACAGGGCAGTGGCATGCAAACGGGATTGTGACAAAAATGCAAAATAAAAAAAGGGAAAAAAATCAAGTATGAGCGAAATCTGCAGTTTGCCATAAAAGTCAATGGCATGCAGAATAAAAACAATATCAGGGAATAGTGCTTGCTAAGGGGAAAGGCTCAGTGCAAGTTTGATAACTCAAGAGAAAGGCAGTGGGGTATGCAAATGAGGGGATGTATACTGAATCACAAATTTCTTCTAAGTGTCATACTGCACCTAACCGTGTAGATGCTCCAACACCATGGTGTAATCAGGAGAAGCAGCTAACATGAAAAGGGGGTGTGTCATGATTACTGTAAGCACATTGGAGGTCAGTGGTCTGTGTTTGCCCTTAGCTAAGCACAGCTAAGGCAGGGGGTGTGTCCGAGGCTGTATTTCCCTATTTCATGAAATGCAGAGTGTGTTCGCATCTAGGAAGGGCCAGTTCTGCTGAAAACTATTTACTGTAGCTAAATGGGTGTGCATGGCTGCACCAGGCCTAAAACACCAAAAAAAAAAAAAAAACACAGAGGATAGCAGAACTGTTGACATTTGAGCAATGGGAATGCGCATCAGGGCTTAAACAAGGAGGAAATGGGAAGAGGAAACTGTAGAAGGAAGGCAATCAAGGAGAACAAGCATAGCTGGCAGGTGGAATGTATCAGACTCTGCCAATTAAACAGGCAGCAGCCCAGCACACTACTATAAACTATGCAAACACCTTTCAGTCTGGTTTTTCCCACAAACTCTACCACATTGGTGTACACATTTGGGGGAATTTTAAACTGACAAATCTAACAAAACATGTTAGCTGCTGCTGTTGCTCTGATCTATCAGCATGTGCTAGAGACTGAGGGTGGTGAGGAGGAAAATGCTGACAACCAACTCAGACTGAAGAGTAGGAGAAGAGTGTTCAGACCCAGGGTAACCTACCTGGGGCTACAAGATCTGGAGATAGTAGAGCGATACAAGGTGGACAGGGACATACTTCAGCAACTTGTTGAACTGTGCCGGCCTCACCTTAGAGCCAGAACCAACAGAGGGGAACCCATCCCAGTGGATACCAAGGTATGTGTACCCTTAAATATACTAGCTACAGGTACTTTCCAAAGACAAACTGGGGATATCATGGGGGTCTCATAGGCATCTGCATCCAGGATACTCCACCAGTTCCTGGATGCCATGCGACCCCATGCTTCTGAGCACACTCACTTGCCCAGTACCCATGAGGAGAGAACCAGCAATATGTGTCTCTTCCATCATGTAGCAGACTACCCAGAGATACTGGGTGCCATATACTGCACGCACATCCACATCAAAGCACCACCTGGTGAACGGGGTAGGGTCTACATAAACTGTAAGGGCTTTCCCTCCATTAACTGCCAGGTCATGTGCAATGCCCAGGACATTATCATGAATGTGTGTGCTAGCAGCCATGGTAGCTATCACGACTCCCACATCTGACATTCAGCACAGCTGTACCAGGAATTTTCCTGTGGGCACATCCCATATGGCCAGCTGGTGGGGGATGCTGGCTACACACTGGAGCCGTGGCTGATGACACCCATCAGAAATGCACACATACCCACACAAGAACGCCATAATGAGGCACATGCACAAACCAGGATCATTATAGAGTGTGTGTTTGGGATGCTAAAGTCATGGTTCCATTGCTTTGACATATCTGGTGGAGCCTTGCAGTACTCTCGAGCCACATGTGCACACATAGCTCATAGTATGTGCCATGCTATACAATATGATCCTGCGGAAACAGCTGCGGCAGGAACAAAATCGGGAAGGGCCACACAACCCTCCACCATTGCCAAGACCTCCACATGCATAGAGTGACTCAGAGGAGCCTGCCCCTCTAGGCAGAAGGAGGCATGCCCAGTATGCCCTGGCCTTGGCAAAGAGGCAATGCATAGCACAGGCACTGACACTTTAGGGCCCCAGGGATTGCTCTTGCTCTCTCTCTCTGACTCGCACACACAGTAAAATGGATGCCAAACATCACAGCACCTATACCTGACCATGTATAGTCAGTGTATTGCATGCATCTGACATAGTCAGCCCTCAAACATCACCCTCACAACAGCTGCAGACACAAGGTAAGCCAGTCTCTGTTACAAAATAAACTAATAGAGTGAAATTTTCTGATAGCATATCTATGGTATTGATTAAACATGTAAGGGAATGGGGTGACTAACTTGGATATCAGCAGACAACTAACAGCTCTGTGGGACAGCAGGATACAGCTCTGTGGGACAGCAGGAAGTGTATCCCTAGTACTGGCCTACCCACACCATGCAGTACTACCCTAGTTGACAAATACCACTGCAGTATATGTGGTGAGCCAAATAACTGGGGGGGGGAGTCATAGGTGACATGCATGGATGTCGAAGTGGGGGTTCCATACCCACCACCAACCCCACACAGCAGATCAGCTGTAGAAAACCATACAGAAATGCCTGGCAAAGGCCCCCACATGGCAACATCAATGAAATCTCCACCCACAGACTTTTACACAGTGATATCACACCAGGTCTGGCAGTGGCAGTATGGCTTTGAAATGTAAGAAGTCTGAAACTACAAATGTCTATGCCAGAACAATCTGACCAGTGGTTGATACTGTTATGCCTGTAGTCTGAAAGATAGGGCACTCCACTGTGCTAAATGGGACCAAGATGTTAAGCAAATATCAGCACAGTCTCTGCAGATGTGTATCATGTTCAGTTGTGTCACCCCCCATAGTTCCATAGAAATGCGGTAACATGTTCCTAGCCTTAAGCAGCATCCAGCTGTCACCCAGAGTGATGGAGCAATAGTAACAGAAAGCAATTGTCAGTGACACCCACAGTCAACTTACTGGTGCCATCCCAGGGGTGTCTCCTGCCAGCAGCCTGGGAACATATTACCATCAGAATGCATTGCTCTGCTACAGATGGCCTGCATCTGTCACACCTGGCCTACAGGCCTCTGGCAAATGCCTATGCCTCACCCACAGTGCCCTTTAGGGAGTGTCATGGGATCCATAACACCAACATAACAAAGTCCACAAAATGCAAAGAAAGGCCATGCTGATAACTGCTAGGAGCAAACCTGCCAGCCTCAGGGAGACAGAAATCTAGACAAAACCATGAATAATGGGGTGATGAGGGTCCAACGAGAAGGACACCTTTTAAATACTGCTCTAATAAAGTTATAAAATTGATGGAATGATTTGTATTAGCATGGAATGTCTGATGGGTACGAAGTCTGAAACTGCAATGTCAACTGTCAGTAATATCTGACTTAAACCCTGAGTGACTTGCAAAACACTTTTGCTGGAAAACCACACTTATTTGGGTAACCAACCAGATATATGAGTCATGGGTGTGGGCATTCTGTGATACTCTACAGCTGACAGGCAGGGCTAGGAGTTTAAACATGGGAATGCACTCACTGCAGGCAGGCCTAATCCTGGAAGATGGTGATATGTCTGCACCCACAGAACCCTTGGCCACAGCCATAGGGAGTAACACATCCCTCCCTGATCACTCATCCTATGCAACATCCTGACCCCAATATGTGGCCATCCAAGCAAAATGAGGTGGGCCATACATACATGTGTGACAAACACACACCTCCAGGCTAATCAAACAGTCTGACACACACAAGACCCTCCAAGTGCAATCAACCATTGAGGAGAACCCAATGCAAATTACTGGTAGCTATAGGCAAACATATCTGCCCAGGACACACCCACCCCACATATCATATTCCTTACAAATCTAGCTGGTGTCTGCCTATCACCGTGATCATGTCTGACATGTATTACCCGACTGTGGGCTGGAAATCAGACCAGGCCAGAACATAAATGTACAGAGATTCCACCATTGTAATATATCACATAGGTGCTGGCACCAGCAGTCAATTGGTTGTAGGCACACCACTCAACAGACTGGATTGTGCAAGAATGCATATAATTTGGCCCATAAACCTGGCGTGTGCATCATCCATCCTGTACTCCTCTGGTAAATCACTGTGATGATCTGAAGAGTATGTCACGAGGTACTGAAACAATGCATGACAGTGTCGAATGGCATATATGACAGATGTCTGCTAAAACATGCCCTTTAACCCTGGAAACCAATACATTACTGAGAGAAATTGTCACAATCACTGTATGGCCCATTGTCCACACATTTTGATAGTTATCTCCAGATATCCTGCGCCAACAGGTTAAGATGTATGGCTGTAGCACAAAACAAACTGGACTGGAGTACAACAATCCGTGGAATGGAGCCCCACATGTTCTACAGAAGGACATATTGGGCATGCTCATACACTAAATGTCAGTAGGATCTAGGAATGAACAGGCCTTCCCAACCCAGTGCACTTTCCATTGCCCACCTTATCAGTCCTGAAAATGTCTATCATCACAGAAGTCACTTTTGTTAATCCTGGCCCCATAAGATCTGTGGCGCATGTAATAACTGCAAGACTCTATAATACACATACCTAGTTAGGTTGGAGTTCTAGTCTCAGTCCTGGTAAATTGAAAAAGTGTGTGTTCATAACTAAAAGCTTTTGGGTCCATTCAAAACCAGTACACTTCCCCTTTCCCTACTTTAGCAGTCCTGCAGATATCAGTCATCTTAGAAGTGCCTTCTGTCAAACCTCAGCCCCATAGGCTCTGTGGCACATGCAATAACTGCATAACATGATAGTACAAGGAACTAGTTAGGTAGGAGTTCTAATCTCAGTCCTGGCAAATGTGGAAGGGTGTGTGTGACAGTTGTGTGTGCAAGACTGAGGTAGTTGTCTGTTTGTTTGTTTATAGTGAAACAGTTTTTTGTCATTCCAGACCACAACACTTCACACTGCCCCACCTTATCAATCCAGATGATGTCAGTCCCTTATCAGCAACTTTAGCCAACTGTCACCCCTCTAAGCCCAGTAGTGCGTGTGATAAATGCTTAACACTATAGTGCAGATTCTAGTTTGGGAGGGGTTCTACACTTGTATCTGGCAAATGTGTGCGTGGGTACGTGTATTTGCAAGTAGAAGTATTTTGATATGTTTCCCACCCACTGTCCTACATTATTAGTCCTGCTGATGTCATTCCCCATCTCAGCACCTTTGGCCAACTCTCAACCCAGTAAGCTCTGTAGCACGTGTGATAACTGTGTAACACTATAGTATAAATACATTCTTAGGCAGGGGTCCTACTTTCACATCGTGTAAGTGTGTCTGTTTGTAGGACTAAGTATTTTGATAGGTTTAACACCCACTGCCCTACTTTATCAGTCCTGCTGATGTCATTCCCCATATCAACACCTTTGGCCAACTGTCAGCTCAGTAAGCTATGTAGTGTGTGTGGTAACTTTGTATTACTATGGTATTAATAAGTAGTTAGGTAGGGGTCTTACTCACATCTGGCAAGTGTGTGTGTGTGTGTGTGTGTGTGTGTGTGTGTGTGTGTGTGTGTGTGTGTGTGTGTGTATACACATGTGTCTGTTTGTAGGACAAAGTATTTTGATAAGTTTAACACCCACTGCACTACTTTATCAGTCCTGCTGATGTCATTCCTTTAATAGGTTCACAAGGGTGTAGTAGGTAATGGCCCAGGAGCCTTAACAGGCCTAGCACATAGAAGGGCCCTGCCATTGTACCACCTGATGTTACTTCCCAGTGCTTGTATCAAGTATAGCCACTGCAGTGATCCTTGGGTTGAACTTTCTATTACCCATCCACTCATTAAGATTTTTCTGGGACAGGGTCAGCTAGGTTCTCTGTATACATGTATGGGAAGTATAGTCCAGGGCATGTCCAGTCTCTTGGTGAGGGACCTGTCCCACCATCATGTTGTGGTGATTGTGGTACTGAGGTACAATCACTATGTAATCCAATGTAACTACTGTCTGTTTATTTTACTGTGGAGCTTTTCTCCCCGGGCCTCCGCTGAAAATGGACCCACGTCCAGTCGGACACTCCCGGTCAACAAATTTAAATAAATAAAATAAAATAATAAATAAATGTCTCTGCAGTGTGTGGTGTGGATGGATTTATATGTAGCATTTCTAATACTGCTGGGTCAGACATGACTTTGTAAGTCAAGCACAGATAGATGCTAATTACATGATATGACACAGACACAGAGAATAGCTTGGGTCTTCTGAGTCTGTCTGTGTAGATTGTGTGTTTAATGCCTAGGAACCCATTTGTAAGGTCCTTTTGTACCCTCTCCAGCTGTAGCAGGTGTCTAGTGAGGTACATAGCAAATGGGCCATAATACTTGAGGAGTGGTCTAATGAGGGAATAGTAGACAGAGATCATTACCTTTGTCTTCCTCGATGCAAAACCCTTGGTAATGCAATGTACCATACAGAAGGACTTCAAGACCACAGTGGCAATGTGGTGCTTGAAGGAGAAGTTGCTCTCAACCTGTGTCCCCAAATATCTTATAATGCCTACAGTGTTCATTGGACTCCCATTGATGTGGTACTTACTGGGAACTGAATATTTTACCAAAGGGGATGATGATGCATTTTGTGGTTTTAAGCTTCTGGCCATGGTTTCCACACCACTCATTGGTATCAGCGAGGCCTTTCTGTAGGATGTTTGCATCACTTGTGGAGTCCATGATAGCTCCTAGCTTGCTGTCCTCTGTGAACTTGGTCATCCAGAGTTCCTCTGTGTTGGGGTGGACTCCTAAGAAGTAGATGCTGAGCAAGACATTATCCAGTACTGATCCCTGAGGGACTCCACTTGTGACTGCCTGCCAGTCTGACTTGGAGTTTGCCACTGTCACACTGCGTGTTCTGTGAATCAGTTTGCAAACCACCCATTGATATAGGGGTTGATGCCTAGTTTATTGTGTTTATCAATAATTCCTGACTAAGGATTGGTATCAGAAGCCTTGGCCAGATTTAATTAGGCTGTATGAAGTGCCTTACTGTCATACACAGCCCTGGTGACTCACTCAAAGACATCAACCAGATTGAACAGGCATGATCTGCCATTCACAAAGCCAAACTATGTGGGGTCCAGAGTTAGGAGATCACCCATATCTTGGTCAATCAGGTCCCTGATGATGCAGTCCATACCCATACATAGTAGACTTGTCAGGCTAAGGGTCCAATAATCCTCAGGGTCTGTAGATGCTACCCCTTTATGGAGAGGGATGACTGTAGCAGTGTGCCATTTTGCAGGGACAAAGCCTGAAGTGAGGCTGTGACTGACCAGGGCACACAGATGTGATGCCAAGTCTCTTTGTATGTCATGTAGAACACAACCACATATATAGTGGGTTCCTATGGAAACTGTATTCTTGCCTATGGACAATAAATGTCTAACGTGGCCTGCTTAATGCTGGGTGCCTGGCATTCATCTGCCATTGTGACTGTCCCCTGGGGGAGAGAAAGGGGTAAAGCTGGCACAGAATTGTGTTGGCAAGACTGTGGCCAATATCTGTTGTCTCAGGATAGGAATTAGCATTGTGCAGTAACTCACAGCACTTGTGGTTACTGCTGTGGAGGTTGTTGATATAACTATCAAAGGCTTTTGTGATTGCTGTCAGTGTCTGCTGCAATACTGCCTTCATAGCTGTCTGTAGGTGATTCCAAGAGAGATTCCAAGTTGTGTTTGAGGCTAAACAGGGGGTTCACCGGTCTTGGGATACCACTTTTTTCTGCAACAGTGTCCTCCTTCTGTTGTACACTTTAATAATGGCAGGGGACCATCACATTGGCTTCCAGTGTTTGGATGACTGTGTCTAAATTCTTTTGGCTATGGCTAGTACCATGCATCCATGTACATTTTTGTGCAGTGCATATGTGTAATATTCGACACTCATGCAGCTATTTCCCTTTGGCATGGGTGCAGTGGTCATCCACCTTTGTTTTTATGACTGCAAAGTCAGCTTTGGAGAGGTTTTGCAAGGTGGTTACGTTTGTGGGGGGTGTGGGTGAGATGTTGAGCTCCACATTGACTACATCATGTTTGGATCTAACCAGGTAGGGATTGACAACTGTGGTCGAGCAACAGTCCCATATGTAAGTAATAAACACAGGTTAAGATTGTTGCATCCTCTACTGGGGGTTAGTATGAGCCAGTCCATGACACTGGAACTGACGAATTCCAGGAAGCATTGGGTCAGTATACTGGTGCTTAACTACTTTCCCCAGGTGATGGAGGGGTAGTTGAAGTCTCCTACTATGTCATTGTTGAGTTGGACCTTCATATATCCCAAGGTGTTGAGGAATGTGCATTGACAGTCTAGGGACACTGATGGGGACCGATAGCAGGCTATGGTGTGGATTGCACTATTACCCAAAGTCAGTTGTACCCATACCACCCAATTGTACCAAATTAGTAATTTTTTACTGAGTTTTGGGGACCAAATAATGGGGTGCCACAATTCCCAAGTGGCACCCCTTCATTTCTGAGCACTTTTGGAGCTGATATCATCACGTGTGCGATGACATCAGCTCCATCAGCCTGTTGGAATTGAGCTGGCTGTGAGGGCGGAAAGCTTTTCTGTTGTGAACTTTACTGCTTGCAAGGGCAGCTCTTCTACTGGTTGTAATTATAAACATGGAAGACTGCAGAAATGCCAAATGTAAGGTATGTTGCTTTTCAACTACCGAACCAAACGTATATTGCATTTGAATTGTTCAGGTAGAACGTATGCATTATGAACTGAAGTTTGATTTGGTTTGCTTTTAATCTGCTCGGGTAGTCTGCTTTTGAACTGAACGTTGGTTTGCTTTGCTTTTGAACTGCTCAAGTAGTCCGCTTTTGAACCAAACATTGGTTTGCTTTGCTTTTGAACTGCTCAGGTAGTCTGCTTTTGAACTGAATGTGCTTTTACGTATATTGCATTGTGAACTTAAGAAGTTTGCTTTTGAACTGCTCAGTGCGTGTGTGTGTGTATGCTCTGTTTAGCTGGATTAGTAGGAGTCACTCCGACAGCATATTTTTTTTCATTTTATCTACTTGCAAGGACACTGGACATAACTGTCATTCTTCAGGGGCAGCTGGAGTACACTATATGTTCAAGTGGCTACTTGCTGGAGTCCCACAACTGGCAAATGAAGGAAGAAAAAATCAAACCCTGTGCTGTGGGCAGAAGAAGCAGCCCTTCTCTAATTGTTATAGTTTCTTACAAGGAGTAATGAGGAACACTAACATAATACAAGCATGCTTTTGGCTTTCAATTTCAATAAGGGAAATGGAAGATGGAAAGCAATATTTCATTAGACAACAGAAAATTGGTTCATGATGCAGAACATGATTTATGATTCACTGCACTCCTTGAGTGCAACCAGGTACATGTTTCAAGGGAACAAGGTTATACCAGCTAATATTTATGTAAAAATGACAGGGGAACTGAATAAGGTGCAATGATTTAAATTAAATGCTACATATTTTGATGGAGCACTCATTTCTTGGAGGAGACTGCAGCGGTTTTAAAGCTGTGCTGAAAATGATCTCAACAAAGCCCCATGATTATACACATTGATAAGCTTACAAAGACACTGCCAATATAGGAGTCCAGTAAATATATAAACTCTTTTATCTTTTACCACTAAATACATTCCCTACTCATGATTAAATAACACCTGTAACAGAGTCAGTATGATTTACCTCCCTAACACATTGTGCGCAGAGCAGGAAGGCATTTGAAATACAACCTTTCCTTATCTCAGCTCTCAGGATTGAATTAACTAAATAATGCCATGCATTTGAATTTTAGACTTTATATTCTTCAAACAATAAATGGTAACACAACCTTTTATTCTAGCAATTTTTTAAGTTTATAAGATCACTATTTGAAATGTGTCCCTATTCTTGGCCTGTATTCCCCCATCATTGGCTTTGTCTGTTTTTTTTGTGCTAAGACACTGAGAGCTATGGTAAGAAATAAGAACTAAATTTACTAAATGATGGCTATTTTTAAGTTTCAGTCTGCCTGTGTCTTTCTGGAAACTGCTGATTCAGCATAGTGGCATGCATGTTGCTCTGACTGTAGTGCACAGGGTCCTGGGTTCAAGAGTTGTCAGTGAAATGCATGGTGGTAACACAACATTTTATTCTAGCAACTTTCCAAAATTGTATAAGCAATGTTTAAAATGTTTCTCTGGTTTTTGGCCTTTTGCCCCCCCCCCCCACACACACAAAAAACATTGAAATAGAAAACATCCGAGAAGCTGTGCAAGATGCCTATGGATTACACTACTGTTATTCTATTTTTGTGTGTGTATCTATCTATCTATATATATATATATATATATATATATATATATATATATATATATATAGAGAGAGAGAGAGAGAGAGAGAGATATCTAAAATTTTGTGTGTGTGTGTGTATGTGTGTGTGTGTGTGTGTGTGTGTGTGTGTGTGTGTGTGTGTGTGTGTGTGTAAGTAGACTTTTAGAATGGAAATGTTCTGAATTGGGGCAGTTTTGTCATTATTGGTTCATGCAATTTGTTTAATTACCTACTGGAAAAATGTTCAAACAAGAAATTTTAAAATGCACTCTAACTTATGTCTAACAAGTGCGCTATATTATGCAAGGAATATAATTTAATTTGTGTCTCTTTTGGCTTTTCCTGGTTAGGGGTCGCCACAGCGGAACTCCGGTCCGCTAATGATTGGCAGTAGATTTTTATGTACTGGCTTGCCGGGCCTAATGTACAACCTTCAATGAAGGAACGCCCGTTTCACGCATTTCGCCACACAGCAGACGCTCTAACTGAGAATCGAACGGGCAATGTCTAACTGTGAGGCGACAATACTACCGCAGCACCACCACTGCAGTATAAGGACTATAATTTAATAAAGTCAGGAAATTGTAGCAAAAAATGAATGTATGTTTCTTGTTTTGTGTGCAAGCCAGGGGCATATGATTTGAAAATAGCCCAAAGGTAATCTTTATTCACCACTGCCAGATGGATTTTCTTTGGATGTGGTGTGGGTTTCAATGTTGTTTCAATGAATGTGAGTTTGAAGGGCAGAGAAGTTTTAATGCCAAGTCTATTTTCATTGAGAAACAGTGTTGCTTTGTTTATCAAATATATATTAGTGTTTGTGTGCAACTGCATTGTGTTATAAAATGTGAAAATAAAATCAACATAATCATTGTAGAAGTAAAGCAGTATGCGCACATTAGTGTTTATGGCAAATTTGGGAAAATAGCCAGGTAATGCAACATTGGAATGGCTGCAGGTGGGATCTGGTGCCATATTTTGGTTGTCTGTTCTTCAGTTTGTGTTTGAAAGTTGGTAGTCCACAATTCCATCGGAGTGGCTGGGGTTACTTAATTATGTATGCAAATTTTATGTTAATCAGCATACAGATTTGTACCTATTTTTCATGGGCCTTGTCCAGATTTTTGATGTTTCCAGGTTGAGAGGTATGGTTGTACCGGAAGTACCTCTGATGCATTATGCTGGGATACAAGTCTGGAGGTGTGCATATCTGTTATGAATATGGAGACAACACCACCTAGGTGGCCCATCTTTGGGGGCTGACAGCTGTGGAATGTGTCATAGCCTGTTAGTGCAGGGCTGCTGTCTGCTGCTGTGAACCACCTCTCCGTTACAATGCAAATGTCAATGTCCTCCACTCTGAGGAGTGCTTTGAGTGACTGCATCTTGACAGTTAGATGTCTACTGTTGAGCAGCATGACCCTCAGATTGCATACCTGTCTAGCTGTTATGGTGATAATTTAATTTGGAACACTACCTAATAAGGCACAATAGGGGTGGTAAGACACTTACCCTGTACCTGGGAACCCAGGGCTGACAGATTTAGGACATCTCTAGCAAGGCATTGAGGTCTGTCAGTCATGTTATCCCAAGCAGAGAGATACTGGGTCCCCTGAGAATGACACACAACACATAAGGCAATGCTGCAGTCAGTTATCTGTTGATAGTACTGCAGCATCATTCTGGGTGATGGCAGTATACTGCTCAGGGCTATTGTCTCACCTGCCTGGACCACATAATCCAAGAGTTCAACCATGTCTCTTGTCATGTAGTCCAGGGAGGTGTGTCACATGGATGATGACAGAGTGATACTGGTAGTTGTTGTGGAGTGGCCTGACTGGGTGTGCCATGTGTTGGATGCTGGCATGTGATAGACAGTTGGCTGTTACCTCCTCCATAATCAACTTAGTGAGTGGGATATCTGTGTGCCGCATTACAGAGTCACCCATGATCACTGTATTGTGCAAGGTGGTTAGCCTTAGGAGCTTAGGTTGAGGGGCACACAGTGTAGGTGACATATGTGTCCTTTGGCATGTGCTATGTCGTGGTGTCTGAATGGGTGCCTGTCTTGCTGGTCTGTCCTGTTTGTGTAAATGCCCATTGAGTGCCTCTGTAAAGGTGGGTGTGTGGCTTTTCAGTGTATGTCAGGGCTGTCATAGTGGGTGTTGTAGCGAGCTATGTGTTCCACATGTTGTGGTGCAGATGTTGATATTATCCTCCTGACAAGCTAGTCCAGTAAAGAGTTTGCTGGAGAGTGCATATTTCCAAATTTGGTGATACAGGGGTAACTCTCATTGGTCTGATTGTTTGGAATTTAGAGGAGAGGGTTGTCTGTGTATGTAAGGCAGTTGCAACACTGCCTCAGAATGGACAAGTGCACCAGGTTAATGGGTAAAAGCACAGAAAACTGCACTTCAATCATGCCAGGAGGGGTGGTCATAACTAGTAAGTACTGAGGCTAATTCCATGATGAATGAGTACTGCTGATGGCTCCCAGGTGTGATACACTTATTGATATAATAACCTGTTGAAGTGCAAAGCTATAATGCTATTTGAAGAGCAAGACAGAAAGAACTAGCCAGATGTAAGGGAGAAACTGAAGACAGACTTCCTGCCACCAGTAATACTTTACCTCAGCTGTGCAGTTATCAGCATCTTTGGCCAGTTGTAAGTCCAATAAGCTCTGTAGTGTGTGCAGTAACTGTGTAACACTATTGTACAAATAACTGGATGGGCAGGGGTTCTAATCCCAATACTGGCAAGTGTGTGTGTGTGTGTGTGTGTGTGTGTGTGTGTGTGTGTGTGTGTGTGTGTGTGTGTGTGTGTGTGTGTGTGTGTGAGTGCATGTGTGTATGCGTGTGTGTGTGTGTGTGTGTGTGTGTGTGTGTGTGTGTGTGTGTGTGTGTGTGTGTGTGTGACTCATGTACTGTGTGGGTTATACCATTTTTGACTTGTGTCCCACCCTTTACACTTCTCCTCCCTCCAATTTAGTGGTCCTGCTGATATCATTCACGTTAGACGTACCTTTGGACTAGATTAAACTGTATAAGCTCCGTGCTGCATCTGATAACTTTAACACTATAGTAGAAATAACTAGATAGGCAGGAGTTCTAACCTCAATACTGGCAAGTCTGTGTGTGTGTGTGTGTGTGTGTGCGTGTGTGTGTGTGTGTGTGTGTGTGTGTGTGTGTGTGTGTGTGTGTGTGTGTGTGTGTGTGTGTGTGTGTGTGTGTGTGTGAATCATGTACTGTGTGGGTTATACCATTTTTGACTTGTGTACCACCCTTTACACTTCCCCACCCTACTTTAATACTCCTGTTGTTGTCATTCACCTTAGCAGTACCTTTGGACAAGGTGAAATTGTTTAAGCTTTGTGGCCCATCTGCTAATTGTGTAATACAATAATATAAATAACTAGATAAGCAGGAGTTCAAATCTTAATACTGGCAATTGTTTGTGTGTGTGTTTGTGTGAGAATTATGTACTGTGAAAGTTATACCATTTTGAGTTGTGTACCACCATACTCATCCTAATTTAGTAGTCTTGTTGATGTAATTCCCCTTACAAGTACCTTTGGAGGAGATGAAATTGTCTAAGCTCCATGGCATGGCTGATAATTGCGGAAGACTGTAGTAGACATAAATAGGTAGGTAGGAGTTGATACCATTTTGATGTGTGTACCATACATGGCAGGTGACCACCTCCTGATGCCATTACTTTATATAGTGAGGTAATGGCATTTGCCTCACATGCAGCATGTGAAACCATTGTACAGGCCATACCTGTCCTCTGTACAGATGTGTCTGGAACATCCAGATGTTTAGAACCTATTAGTGCTCAGTCTGCCTTAACAATGCCTGTGTATGCGATATTGTTGCCAAATAGGCCACAGTGAGTATACTGACACATATGGTAGCATCAGGTATCATACCTGACTGAAACAGCATACTTATACAATGTCTGCTACCCTCTCACTTGTCCAGGCTTGTAGGTGCAATACCTGAGTCCAGATGCTTGGTTTTACAAGTGAATTGTTCATGTCATGGGTCGCATTAAAGGTTGGGAAAGATGTGGACTGACATATTGTGGTCTCAATCAGTATAAATCAGAAACAAATGGCATCTTATCCGGTGTGTGTACACATTTTATATCCACTGTATAGCAGTAATGTTCACAGATGTCCCTATCTTAGTCAGTTTGTTCAACACATTTTGTTGCTGTCTGTCCAGATGTCTTGCACTGACAGGTTGTAAGGTATACTACAGGAATGTTACATTCTCTTCAGATAGGCCCATGTGGTGACCACTGTGATTCAATACAATTAACCCCACCACAAGTGAATATGCACATAAAGCAATATGGCTATTAGTCATAGTTGTGTGCATGGTAACTTGCATGCCCTCCACATGCCTGGGGTATTGCCAAAGCACAACTGAACAATTCCATACTCACCAGCTTTAGGCTGCTGTTCCACATGCAGACCAGAGTGACCTATGTAGTTTTGGGAGACAGGCATTGTCAGTAGACTCACATGTGCCCTTGGAAAAGGATGAATGCAGCATGTCTGCACATTTACAGTACAACATCCAATACTACATAATTTGCTGTCCTTCTCCATAGATTTGAACTTCTGTGCATTAGAAATCCCCAACCATAATGGCAATATGACTTGGCACATGCATGTAGATACTATACAGATACAAGTATGTCTCATACAAAAGTCTACTAACCCCCCCTGGGACCTTACCTACATGCTCCTTGTCCATTGTGTGAGTGACACCCACCTCCAACAAGTGGGGCTTTGTACCCTGGTGCTGTACTGTGATGGGTGGCCCAAGCTTGGTAAGGAGCTACTCATTTGGTGTCAGTGAGGGCTGCATGGCTGGGCCCCCACCTGCAGTTGTGGGGTCCCTGGCCATGGCAGCAGCTCTTTGCCAGGCATGGTGTATGAGGTTGGTGGCATGATGCCGTACATGCTCATATGTACATGCGTGCATGCCCACCTTATTTACTCTGTGGACAGGGTCATCTCACAGGGTGGTCCTCTCATGCAGATGTTGCTGGCTTTGGCCTAACAGTATGTGTGGTTCTGTATTATGGCTTCCATTATCAGGTTACATTCTGCTGGCAAAAAGCTTTCCCACCGGTGATGTGACAATACACCTGGTAGACACTAACAGGGAAACACATCGCTGGACCCCATACATTTGGCAACAGTATGTCCAGTACCTGCACATGTACCTTGAATACCAGTAGCCAACACAACCATACCAGTAGCCACCACTCACATCCACACCATACCCCTGTAATCTATCAGCACAGTATCAGCTTGCATTTCACTCCTGGTCCTGATGAGTCATATTACCCACAGTGCGGGCAAGTTGATTGCATAATCCATCATTCCTCATTCAAGTCTGTGTAAATGGATGACATTAGCCATCTTCTATGTGTATGGTGTGTGGCTGGTGCTGTGGCTTGATGTGACTGCAGTGTGTAATGCAGCTGGGAACACACACCTGAGTTCATGTAGGATGCAGACAGGGTTGATATGACATCCCAGGATACTTACATCTGTTGCCTTTCAGTAAGCAATATTTACCTGCTCACTGGTGATGACGGGAGGGGTGTAGGTGCAGTACATGTCCACCTATAGTGTTGCTGAGCCAGGAGGTGATCTTTGCCCTAACCCTATCTGTAGCAGGTTGCCTGTAGCTATGTTGGGTGTAGATGTAATCTGATTGGCCATCATTACAGGTTGGGTTGGTTTGTTGCCTCTGAGATTTCAGATATATGGGAAGATGGCCTTGTGATTGTCCATGGTGGATGTCTTCAATTTGTACTCATAGTTGTCCTTAAAGTAATCCACCTGTGACCTTATATGCTTGTTCAGGCAATGGCTGACTTGATGACAGGCTGGCTCTTGCCCCTACTTTGCCCTGTACAGCCACTATAGGGACCAAGTATATGGTTTGTGTAATGCTGCTGTCCAGCAATGGGATTACTCTACTTTGGCAATGGGGATTACTCTACTTTGGTGGAGGCAGGTATGTGAACCAACAAGTACAAGTAAGGTATTGCTGAGTCCATGCAGCCATGTATGTGTTCAATCAGTTGTTTGTAGTGGGCATGGCTGCAAAGTCATAACACAGTTAGACACCTCTCCAATTTAGTAATGATGATCATGCTTATTGCACTAACCATGGCTGTCTCAGGGCAATGCAACAACTAGTAGCTGTAGAAATGTCACTCTTTTGGGTGCATAATAACTAATATTGCACACATGTACAACGTGTACAGCTTTTTTAACTGACATTTTGCATCCCATGCCTGTTTTCATGAGGTGGGCACATACACCTACTCATATTGACAGGTGCATAAGTAGTACCTCGCATACATGTCTGTTCTATGTCAGTATGACACACTGTATTCACACTCTTGCTGCACAGTCATCCCTCTAACCCTTTTACAACAGGAAATATGTAGGATGCCATTCATACATGGGTACAATGGGACAAAATCAGTGACAGTGTCTCAATATTGCTGTAGCATACTTGAATCATTCAATAGCACAGTAGCCTTTACATTGACAGGCATCCCCTGGAGGATGTCCAACAGTCATATGGCAGGAAGAGAGGGGAAAGGCTAGGAGGGTGGTATTGAGGGTAAGAATTGTTAATGTTGGCAGTATGACTGGTATAGGGACTAAGCTAGCTGATATGATGGCCAGGGGATGGTTGATATATTATGTGTGTGCAAGAGACCATATGGAAGGAAATTATGGCTGCGTGTGTGGTAGGCAGGTCACAATTGTGCTAAAATGGTATGGAGGAGGAAGGGGGTAGGGCTTCTGCTGAAGGAACAGTATGCCAAGAGTGTTTTTGGAGGATGACATAAGTGTCCGATAGAGTGATGTTTCTGAAGCTGTAAGTTGATGGTGTAATGATGACTGTTGTTAGTGCATATGCTATGCAAGTTAGTTGTGCAATGGATGAGAAAGAGAAATGTGATGTCAGTTGGATGACATGGTGATGACTGTACCCAAGGGTGACAGACTGGCCATTGCAGCAGATGTCAATGGGCATGTTGGTGAAGGGAACAGAGGGGATGGGGAATTGCTGGGTATATATGGTGTTAAAAGAAATGGAGATGGTGAGATGGTAGTGGATTTTGCGAAAAGGATGGGCATTGCTGTGGTGAATATGTACTATAACACAAGGGAGGGTCATAGGGTGACATACATGAGTGGAGTAAGATGCACACAGGAGGAATATCTCCAATGTAGGAGGGCCAGTTTGAAGGAGATTGGAGACTGTAAAGTGGTGACAGGGGAAAGTGTATTTAGGCAGCAGAAAATGTTGGTATGTAAGATGATGCTGGTGATCAAGAAGAGGAGGAGTGTGGGGGCAGCACCAATGCTCAAATGGTGTGAATTGGAAAAGGATGATTGTGAGGTGGAGTTAAGGGAAGAGTTGAGACAGGCACTGAGTGGCAGTGACAATCTAACAAATATCTGGTTAAGTACAGCAGAGCTAGTAAGGGAGATAGCTAGAAGGGTGCTTGGGGTGATGTGGATGGAGGAAGCAGTACAAGGATACCTGTTGGTGGATTGAGGAAATACTAGACAGTATACAGAGACAGAGGTTGGGGAAGAAGGAGTGGGATTGCCAGAGAGATGAGGAAAGTAGGCAGGAGTATGAGGAGATGATGTGCATGGCAAAGAGATAAGTGCAAAGGCTGAGGATGAGCATATGAAGAGTTCTATGACAGGCTGGACACTAAGGAGGGATTAAAGGAATTGTACCAATTGGCTAGACATATGCACTGAGCTAGGAAAAATGTGCAGCAGATAAGGGTGATAAAGGATGATGAGGTATATGTACTCACAAGCAAGGAGAGTGTGTTGAGCACATGGACAGTGTATTTTAAGAGGCTGATGAATGAAGAGAATGAGGCAGAGAAGGTTGGATGATGTATGTATAGTGAATTAGGAAGTGCAATGGCTTAACAAGGAGGATGTAGGGAAAGCTATGAAGAGGATGAATACTAGCAAGCCTGTTGGTCCATATTACACACCTGTAGAAGCATGGGGTTCTTTAAGAGAAATGGCAGTGGTGTTAACCAGACTGTTTACTGATATCTTGGGAAGTGTGAGGTTGCATGAGGAGTGGAGAAAAAGTGCTTGAGTACAGTGTTAAGAATGAGGTTGATGTGCAGAGCTGTGATAACTACAGACGGGTAACACTGACCAGTCACAGCATAATGTTATGGGTAAGAGTAGTGGAAACTAGGTTACGCAGAGATGTGAGGAGTACTGGTCAGCAGTATGGTTTCATGCATGGAAAGGGCACTACTGATGTGATGTTTGCTCTGAGACTGTTACTGGTGGAATACAGAGAAGGTCAGGAGTTGCTGTGTGTCTATCTTGACTTACAGAAAGCATATGACAGGGTGCCTTGACAGGAGTTGTGGTATTGTATGATGAAGTCATGAGTGGAAGAGCTATATGTAAGAGTGGTACAGGATATGTACAAGGGTGGTCTGACAGCATTGAGGTCTGAATTGCGATTGACGGATGTGTTTAAGGTGGAGGTGGGATGACATCAGAGATCAGCTGTGAGCCCTTTATGATTTGCAATGGCGATGGGCAGGTTGACAGACAAGAACATACGGGAGTCCCCATTGACTATGTCATTTGCAGATGACATTGTCATCTTTATTGAGAGTAGGGAACAGCTTTTGGAGAGGTGGAAATATGCTGTAGAGAGGAGAAGAATGAAGGTCAGCAGCATTAGGACAGAATATGTGAGTGTAAATGAGATGGAGGAAAGTGGAATGTTGAGGATGCATGGAGTACAGTTGGCAAATGTGGATGTGTTTAAATTATTGGGATCAACAATTCATGGTAATGAGAACTATGGAGGACAGCTGAAGAAGAGAGTACAGGCAGGATGGAGAGGGTGGAGAACAGTGTCAGGTGTGATTTGTGACAAACGAGTACCAGTAAACGTGATATGTAAGGTCTATAAGAGGGTAGTGAGACCACCTATGTTATATGGGTTGGAGACAGTGGCACTGACAAAAAGGCAGGAATCAGAGCTGCACATGGCAGAGTTACAGATGTTATTATTTGCACTAGGTGTGAAACGGGTGCCATGTGTATATGACAGGCTCAGGCTATGTTGGACAGATATGAGACAAAGTTGGAGAGGCATCATTACATCAGTTTGGACATGTCCTGGGGAGGGGTGGTGAATATATTGGGAAAAGGATGGTAAGGATGTAGTTGCTGGGTAAGAGGAAGAGAGGAAGGCCTCAGATAAGGTTTCTGGATGTGATGAAAGAGGACATGCAGGTGGTTGGTGTGAAAGAGCAAGATTCAGAGGACAGGCAGAAATAGCAACAGATGATCCACTGTGACAATCCCAAATGGAAAAAGCCAGAGGACAATGAAGGGGCATGTTGTAGTGTTAGTCTTCACAGATTTGGCAAACATAACACAACCCTATGGGTAAATGACTACAAATATGAGGCACACATATGGTCAGTGTGTAGAACACTGGACAGTTGAATGGTATGAGCTCAGTATATAACATGCAGTTCAACACACACATCTGCAGCAGTACTTTACTATGCAAATACCATGTATAGGTGTCTCACATTTCCGAGACAAACAAGTATATCCTAGTTGTACTCACAAGTAAAATATGGATATGTACAACATCCCAGTAGCTGGCCTAGCATTGTCAAAATCAGTATTTTTCAACACACACTCCAGTATTAGTCATATGTGAGCCATCCTTTCCTGGGGCCTTATCTATTATCTATGTCACTACAGACAGGCCCAGATGCTATGGTCATAGGTTCTAATCAACAATATATTAGTACAGCAAGCTTTGTTGAGACATATATGTTAAACTTCCTCTTTTCCATTCTTACATACCCCCTACTGCAGTCCATTACATGTTTACTTGTTTGACATACCCGTCTTTGTATTCTTCCAAGTGTAGGTGGTTATTTGCTGTTATTTGTTTTCTTTTCCTCAGTTTCTTACTCTCCCTCTCCCACACATGTAGGGTGTGCATCTGTTTTGCATAGGCAGCAGCTTGCCTTTTGTAGGTAATGCTCGTGAGCAGCTGATGGCCTGTGCACCAATTATTGTCCCCCACTTGCTAACTTTATGCAGAACAGCTGTGTTGTTATTCCTATAGACAATGGCATGGCAACATACTGCTATAATTGGGTACTTCGTGTGGGTGCAGCCCCTTTACCTTGCCTGTTTGGGGGGCTTCATGGAGGTGTGTGAACAACAGCATCACAGAGGGCATGTCGTGTTACTCACTATACACGTATTTTGGAAACTCACACTATGAGCTCTGTGCCTCCTGTGATGACTGCATAATACTGTACTAACACTAGCTAGATGAGTAGGGATTTCAGACCCAACACTTCCAATTGTGATTGTGTGTGTCTGTGTCTGTGAACAGTATTCTATGTTTGTGGGATGAACACAATACCCTGTGTGTGTGGAAATTACAAATCTGAGGTGTGTTCCACCCACTACACTTACCATAGTCCATTGTACAAGAGGAGTTGATGTCAGCCACCATACAATTACCTGTATACACCCTTCAGCCCTATAAGCTACATAGCACATGGAAAAACTGTCATACAGACTTGTCAATTGTGTATATCTGTACTCTGGATATGACACACTCAGTATGTTACCACACTTGCATATCTCTTGTAGTCTGCACGGACACATCCTGCTGATACACAGACACCTAGAAGACAAACAGAATACATTATGGAGACCACATGCAGTTATCGTTAATAGCAATAATGAATCATGGCTGACAGCTACACACTCTGACGTGTAAGAATTAGACATGCTGACTGTCAACACTACACAGCATTACATTGCTAAACTGTACTAAGTTCACCCTGTGCATCAAAACCATATTAGCATGTCCCTGCATCGATGGTATGGATACCAGAGATGTGGCACAGGTATCATCATATGCACAAGGTGCAGTGTGGGTTTTCCAGAGGCCTAGGCTGGGCCATTTGGTTGACATCATGTGTGTGTGTTCGGGAGTTGTATGTGAGATTGGCCATGCAGAGGTGGTGTGTGTAAGTCTGGAGGTTACCTTGTGGTGGTGGTGATGTGTGTGTGTATGGATGCACACAGTCATGCCATGTGGCTGCCCTACACAGGGGTATGATGGACAACTGTGGACCATACATGGCAGGGTGTACAGTTCACCATTTTTGGCCATGGACATTGGAATTGTGCCTGCCAGAGGACCCACGGGCATCACCAGGCCCAAGGCCAGATGCACTACTACTCCCTGATGGTGATTGGTGTCTGCTGGATCCACATCCTTGTTGGGACTGACCAGGACCACTTGCCCATGGCCTGCTGCATCGTGGTGCAGAAAGCAACTCCCCTGCAGTTGTGCTGCTGATACTGCCACTACAGCAGTGAGAAGTTACATGACCATGTGGACCCTCAGCTGCTTGTGGTTCTGTCCCATGTCCACATGGCCGATGGCCAACTCCCACCACATGCTCTATCACAGACATTCCATGTGCAAGGATTGATATGCCACGGTTGAGGATTCCTATCATCTCACCCAACCATCTATCCATTACCTTAGCATAATAAAGGTGGGCATCAGCAAGATCATGGAGGTTGTCACGCATAGCAGAAAGAGTAGCATTCACAGCCATGAGAAGCTGCCTGGTGTTATGTTCACTATGTACCTAGGCCTCCATGATGGTCTGAAACATGTGTCTGGTGATACTTGCTGTGGCACTTGTGACAGGGGCATGTCAGGCAGCAGGCCCCCTTTAAGCACCCCTGCCTGTCCGCCTTTGTGGGACCTCGCCTGTTCTCTGGCTATGGCTGGTATCTACAGACACACTTGCCATAGTCACCACACTTGCCTATCCCATGCCACTACCCACCAACTGTCCATCTTCTATGGCCACTGGTGATTGGGTATGTGTGGGCTTTGTATTTGTGTGCAGGGGTGGGATGCCAACCAATGGCACAGATTCAGCCTCTGACTACCCAGCCTTTGCCTCACTATGGCTATCATCATTGTCAAAGTCGGTAGAGACACTGACATCAGTTCCCAAGCAGGAAGGACCCTGACCCCCCATTGCCACCTGTGAGGGGAAGACAATAAATGTAAATTAATACCTGTAGATTATGGTTGTCTGCTTTGCACACAGACATACACACAGACACTTACAGGTAAGTTTGCACAAAGCTATTACACAGACCTCACATTACCAAAACGTGACATGCATGACACACAGACCCCTCATCATCATGTATTGCAGCCATTCTTAATCCTTGTTAGTAACAATATACATGTCTGGGATGCATGAGTACTGGTAGTAGGTGACATCTATTCACCTAGCATACACTGTACCCATGTACACATAATTGCTGTTCACCTGTATATCACAGTGGCAACTACCGTAGACCATAACTCACAACTGTAGAAATCATTGAAGAATGTGTAGTTCTCTGGCACATATGCTTGCTCTGTCCCTCAGAACCCCTATTTTTTTTGTCTGACACATAATTGGGATCATATGAGGATTGATGTCACTAATAAATGACATACATTCGATTTGCACACATCATCACCAGCAGTGAATGTATGTTCAAACAAATCCTGTTACACCAACAACCTTCTAAGCTTAACATGGATATGGTAAGCGTACACACTCCTGGTAACATGGCAGGCTCTTGTATCATATAAAATAAGACTACAATAATGCATTCAAAAACATTACCCACCTTAAATGTGACATATGACCTGTGCAATCCAATCGTTAACATATTGTTTGGTTTTACAAGTTCATTGTTAATGCTATGGTCACACTACAGATTGGAAAAGGCATGGAATGTAATATTGTGGTCTCCCATTGTATATATCAGAAAACTTGGCATCTTGAGAGGGGTGTGCACACTGTGGTATCCACTGTATAGGATTAATGTTTCAGATATCTCCCTACCGTTGCCCATTTGTCCCCCCAGTTTGTTGGTCTGTGTCCACATGTCTGGCAAGGACAGGTTATGAGGTATGCTGCAGGAATGTTACATTACCTCTCAGATAAGCCTCCATGGTAACCACAGTGATCCACTGCATTTAACACCACCACAAGTGAACATGGATCAAGCAATATGGCTAAGTGTGTATTGGCAAAACACACAAAAAAAATTATACTCACCAGCTACAGGCTGCTGTCCCAGTGGACGACAGGAAGCTAAATACATGTGAGAAAGTGGTACTGTCAACATGTGGCCTTGGTACAGGGGGGTATCAGCATTTCTGCACATTAACAATACAACCCCCAATAGTACAAAATATGCTGCCCGTCACGATAGATTTGCACTTATGTGCATTACCAAACCCCATCCAGAACAATTATCTTATCTGATATATGCATGTGTATACTCTACAGATACAGGTTATGTATGCTAAAGTACTCTAGCAATGTGCACTAGGGCCATACCTGCATGCTCCTTGTCCATTGTGTTGGGGGCACCCACATCCATGATTCTGGCTTTATGGAGATGTTCTGCTCTTGGGGGGGTGCCCCAAGGTTGGCAAGGAGCTTTTCTTCTGCTGTAAGTGGGGGCTGCATGAGTGGGCCCCCACCTGTGGATTTTGCTTCTCTGGCTATGGCAGCAGGCCTTCACCGAGCATTACATAGAAGGTCATTTGCATGATGCTGGACCTGCTCATATTTGCCTGTGTGCAGGCCGACATCATTTACCCTGTGGACTAGGTCATTCAACAGGGCAGTCTGCTCCCACAGATGTTCCTGGCTGCATCCAAACATCATGTTGTAGTGCTGTATTAGGAATTCTACAATTTCAGTGGTTTCTGCTGCGCTGTAAGGGAGATTCTGGATATGATGCATCCTGCATGGAAGACAAACAGTGAAACACATCATCATAGCACCTTATGCAGTTGTCAACAGTATGGACAGAAATTGCCCATCAACAGTGGATATTTCTTGCCAGCACTCAAGCTACACCATACCCCTGTAATCTATCAGCACAATATTAGCTTGCATTTCACTCCTGGCCATGATGTGTTATATTCTCCCCCATGATGGACAGTTAATTGAATAAACCTCTATTACCCATTCATTTCTGTTTAGAGGGATGTCAGTGATCATCTTCCATGTGGATGGTGTGTGGATGTTGGGGAGGCTGTGCTTGAATACAGTGAGTGATGGCACTGTGAGCACTTGCCTGAGTTCATGTAGGATGCAGACAGGTTTGCTATCAGGTCCCATGAAGAGTTGCTGTTGTTGCCTTTCAGTAGGCAATATGTACCTGCTCACCACTGATGATGGGATGGGTGTAGTTGATGTGCATATTCCCCTATAGGGATAGGGAGACATGGGGGGTGATGTTCACACCTAACTTGTCTGATGCAGGTTGCCTATATCCATGGCATGTGTGTATGAGGTGTGATTTAACACTAGCACATGGTGAATTGTGTTATTGCCTCTGAGACTGACAACATATGTAGAGACGCCCTTGTGACTGGCTTTGGCAGTGTGGATATGTGTGATTTATACTCATAATTAGCCTTACATGGAGTCACCTGTGACCTTACATGCTTGTTCAGATAGAGGGGGGCATGCTTCCAAGTTGATGTCTGCACCTAGTGGCCCTGTACAACAATATAGGATCCTATTATGTGTTTTTTGTATTGCAGCTGTCGACCAAAGGGGATCACTCTAACTTGGTGGAGGTGGCTTTTACAGGTCAGGTATTGCTGAGTCCATACCATGGATATATAAGTGTATACACCCCTGTTAGAATGCCTGGTTTTTGTGCTATTGCAACTTGACACCCCAATAACTCATTTCAAAACAATTCCCACCTTTAATGTGACCTATAGCATGTACAATTCCATTGAAAACATAACATCTGTTGTGGGTAAACATATGCAAATTGAAATCAGTACAATAAGCTGTTTGCATGAGTGTGCACACCCTTACACAGATACTTTGTGGAAGCATCTGTTGAGATAATGACAACATTCAGTCATCTTAAGTCAGTCTATAATCATGGCACATCTTTACTTGGTAATAGTTGCCCAGACTTCCTTCCAACAGTGCTACAAATATGTCAATTACTGAGGGGATATCTTGTGCACAGCCCTATTCAGGGCAACCCACAGATTGTCTAATGGGTGTAGGTCTGGCTGGCACATTCCCAAACTGTAATTTCCATCTGGTGAAGCCATTCTTTTACCAATTTGGATTTATGCTCGGGGTCATACTCATGCTGGCATACAAAATCCCTCTTCATCTTCACCTTTCTAGCAGATGACTGAAGGTTTGGGGACAAAACCGGTTGGTATATGCAACTGTTCATAATACCTTCCATCTTGAGTGGAGGCCCAGTTCCAGCTTTTGAAAAACACCACAGCATGATACTGTCACCACCATGCTTCAACAGGGGGGTGGTGTACTTTTGGTGATGCAAAATGTTGTGTTGGGCCAAACATGCTTCTTGGAATTGTGGGCTAAAGGTTCAACCTTGGTGTCATCAGACCATGACACATTCTCCAACATACTTTTTGGAGACCTGCTGTACTGTTTGGCAATGTTTGTCTAGCCCTGGATATTTTTCTGTGTAAGAAAAGGCTTCCAACTAGCAACCCTACCCCATAGGGCAGACATATAGGGAATGCAAAAGATTGTTGTCACATGAGGTGCACACCCAGTACTTGGCAGGCATTCTTGCATCTCCTTCACTGTTGATGTCAGTCCCCTGTCAGACTCCATGGCCAGTTGTGATCTTGTCATGTCATCCATTTTGGATGGACGTCCAGGTATTTGCAGTGTCACTGTTGTCCCATATCTTCTCCACTGTCTGATGACTGTCTGCACTGTATTCTATGGTATATCCAATGATGGGGGCACTTTCTACTATTCACCTGACTGATACCTTTCCACAATGAGTTCCCTTCAATGCTTTGCAAGCTCTCTGCCAAACATGTTTTTTGCTGTAGCAGGCAACTGGATAAATGTCAAATATATCCTGCTAGGAGAGTTGAACATTATTTGGGATTAATCAGAGTCTTGTTAATTGATGGCATACGCGTAACCAAAAAGAGAATGCTGTGATTACTGCAAGAGGTGTATCAATCAAGTAGTGATTTTTGTGTGTGCACATGTATGCAACAAGTTTATAGTACACTTCTTATGTTTTACATTTTCTCCACTAACAGATTTGTTTGTCAATAGAATTGTACAGGCTATGGGTCATATTCAAGGTGGAAAATGTTTTGACAAGATTTTCTGTAGTCTCACTTTCGTATAGTACACAAACCTGGCATTTCAACAGGGGCATGTACACTCTTGATATCCACTGTATGTAGGTGTTCAGATAGCTGTTTGTGGTGGGCATGGACAGAGGATCATAACACGGTTGCATACTTCCCCGATTACAACCTGATAATTATGCCTATTCTACTACCCATATCATTGTCATGGCAGTGCAACAACCAGTACCTGTAAACATTTATGTCTTTTGTATGCACTGAAACTGATATTACATACAAGTAGAACATGCACAACTTATTTACATACAAAGATAAGTAAGTTGATTGCACAGTAGTCTTTGCTATCACAGTACTAACCTGGAAGATGTCCCACATTCATATCTAGGCTATTATGTTACAGTGTCATTGGTAACAGACTTGACAATGGCTTGCCCAACATAACACAAGTCTATGTGTAAGTGACTACAGATAGGCACACATGTGCTTATAAGACTGTACAGTTGAATGGTATGGACTCACTATATCACAAGCATTTCCACACACTTCTGCAACAGTACTTACTCTGCACATGCTCTGTGTAGTTGTCTTATATTTACAAGACAATATATGTATCATAGTAATATGCACAGGTAACATATGGATATGTACAACATCCCAGTAGCTGGCCTAGTCACTACAGACAGAGCCACATGCTATGGCCTTCACTGCTGTTCAGCAGTACATCAGTACAGCAAGTATTGTTGAGACATATGATTTCAACCCCCTATTTTCCATTATTACAGAACGTCTACTGCATTCAATTCAATGCTTACTTGTTTCACATACCTTCTTTTTTTCTGGATTTTTCACAGATATATCCTTTTTTCTCACACTACTTCAGCTTTGCACTGATGGACTGTCTATGACAGGGGTGATTTGAATAGATGGCAGCTTGTCTTTTTTAGGTAATGCTCATGACCATGTGATGGCCTAAGCACCAACTGGTGTTCACCAGTTGCTGATCACATGCAGGGTAGCTGTGTAGTTATTCCAATAGCCAATGTCATAGCGACACACTCCTATAATTGAGTACTCCATATGGGCATTGGCCCTTTCCCTTATCTGTGAGGAAGACATCCTGGAGGTGTGTGAGTTAATATCTCTTAGAACAAGACCTGTGGAGACAAGCCAATTAAATGGTGGAAAAGATTCAACACTTAAGGGCAGAATGTGAGTATTGCTGTTATATGTTTTGAATACTGCTTATTTAACAGGGTTTGTCTGAGCATACTACTTCTGCATGGGTTTCAGTCTGACAAAGTTCTGTGTCTACATAGCTCTCAACTGTAGGACATTCCACATAATGGCCAGATGTTTGCCTGTTATGTTTGATCTGTTCCCCAGATGGTGTTGTCCTTGGCAAATCAACAGCATACTTTGGTGATTGCAGTCAGTAAATGCTAACATTCATTTGTGTTTCAGACTTTATATCCCTCAGAAAATATATGTTACAACAAATCCTGAAACACCAGCAATTTTCTCAGTGTATAACAGCAATAATTCAAGTATGGCCATGTGTCTGAGACTCTATCCCAAATGATATCAGGGTTTGTACAGATGCCATACAGTAGAAGGTTGATAGGTAGGGTCTACCATTATTTTGTTCTGTCATTCCTGCTGACAAGAAAGGGTGGACAACATGTGGGACTCTGTACATTCAAGAGGTTGGTGTATGGAAAATCCTCTTAGATGCCATTGTAACATATTTTATGTGGGGGAGAGTAACAAGTGTTTTAAAATTAGGCTGTTAGAACATGTGAGACATATTACTGATGAGAAAGAAGACAGTTCTATAGCTGTACATTTTAATAATCCTAACCATGGGGGAAGTAGTCATGAACAAACATTTGTTATGTACAGAATCAGTTTAAATTCTTAAATATGATACTTTATCACCTAGGGGTTAAATAAGTAGTGTAATTGGAGGCTGTGTATATACATGTAATTAAGTGCAGTGGGTTACAAGGTACTGCTTTGGAAAAAGTTTGTTTCTCTGTTTGATCCTACAGTCAAAAAAAAAAAAATTGTAATGTACAGAATCAATGTATGTTTTCAAATGTGATACTTTATTCCCTAGGGGGTTGAATAGGGAGTGTAATTGGAGGCTGTGTATTTAAATGTACTTAAGTGTTACTTGCTTCCTCTAATTAAGGCAGGTATTTCTCGTAGTGTGTTATTCCTTGAAGGCTTTGGCAAAGACATCAGAGTAAAATGAACTTGTGTGAATTGATGGCTGTTTGTATTTTTGTTTACTATCTTCACTCATTTGCTAAGAGGGCATTGTATTCATCTGGCCATTGTGTATGGCCTATCATGATTTTGTAGCAGCATACTATTCACTTATTATCTGTACTGGGGGGCAGATGTGAGTGTCATAGGTCCTTTTATATCCAACTGTGTATGCTGCCCAAACTATGGGTACTATGGGTAGTCTATCAGCAGCATATGTTTGTATGGGAATTTAGAGACATATATATATATATATATATATATATATATATATATATATATATATATATACACACACACATCAGTACTTCTTCGTAATATATATATATATATTGTTATACAGATATATGTATCTCCACACATATCTATCTATCTCTCTATATATGTAAATATTTTTTTCATGTATATATTTGTAGATAATCATTCCTGATTGCACAGTGTGTCTTTCCTATTGTAAACTGACTGTATGCATGCTATGTTGCAAAAAAGATCTTAACATATCACAGCAAAGATGGCCTATTGGTAAATTGCTGTGACTATGGTGTATAGCATCCTGGGCTCAAGACTGAGCATGGCTGATTTTTTTTTTTTTTGCTGGCCAGAAGAAGAGCTGCTGGATACAGAGTGATTAAGACACTTTTAAGCAGTTGTAACTGGGTTTGCGGGGTTTTGCATGGTGCTAAGTGGCGCTAAAACAAGGTTAAACTGATAGGCACTTAAACTGTGTAGGCTTCTCTTACCGATGGTTCAGAGTGTGCAAATATGCTTAGCACAGCTAACTACTGGTTATCATTCACATACATTTAAGCAATGTGTAAACCTGCTAAGCATAGCTCAGCCCACGTAACAATTGCTCACATTCCAGTCTCATAAAATAGCAGAGTAATGACATCATGTAATAAGTTTATTTAATTTCCTGTACATAACATGCTTTTATGTGCTCTCATTACAGTAGCAAGGGATGTGACTATACTATGCAGTACACTTGGGTATACATGGGTAGTATCAGTTTTTTTTAATTATTTTTTATACATGGGTAATATCACATGTTATATGCACTCACACTTGCGTGTTACACCAGCTACAGTACACTGGTTGATGAATATGATTCCACGGGTTTACTATTAAATCTTGAATTATGGAATATCGAGACTGTGAAACCCGAAGACCAGAATTTCTAGATTCCATAATATTGAAATTAAAAAAAAAAAAGAAAAAAATAACACTGAGAAGGTATATGCAGGGGGGCAAGCCCCCCTGCACTTAAATATACCAACTCTGAGATCGCACTACAGTGGAGTGAATGGCAACATTTCCATTCCGCTCTACATGGCACTATTTTGTCATTCACTCCACTGTGGTGCGATCTCGCAGTTGATATATTTAAGTTGCAGGGGGTGGGGAGGTGCAGGGGGGCTTGCCCCCTTGCATATGCTTTAAAAATGTTTTTTTTTTTTTTTTTCGATATTAAAGAATCTCAAAATTCTGGTCTTCCGGCTTCAGAGTCTCGAGATTCCGTAATTCAAGATTTAGTAGTGAACGTGATTCCACACATATTGTATTATGAAATTAGTACTGTTGACACTGCTTTTCCATGTAAAATTAGATTGCCTATTTTAGTACTTCAACCATGCACCTTTGCATGCAGAGCTGGGGCTCTGAGTACTACACTATCTTGTTCTTGGTGTTTCAGTTGTATGATTGTATGTATCTCCCATTGGATATCAATATGATATTATTATATTATTTGTAGAGTACTATGTTTTTTGGCCATGTCATTGAGGACTGCTGTCATGTAGTAATGACATACATTTCAGTTTCAGACTTCTATCCTTCAGGACATTTATCCTAATGCATAACATGTGTGCTGTCCACTTTCTGTCTGTCATCTGTGCTAATGTGCAGATGTCAGGTATTGCTAAGGTCATACAACTATGTAGGTGACCACATAGTTTTGTGCTTTGGGTCTGGACACTGCTGCTAGCTCCAACAAATAGGATGCTCTTCATGTGGGCCTTGGCCCTTTTCCTTGCCTGTGTGAGGGACATTACAGAGGTGGTGGGCTACAGATTCAGACAGTAGGTAGAAATACTTCACAGGACAGGACATTTGGAGGCAGCACAGCAACATGGGGGATATATCTCCATAATTGTGAACAGATTCTTTGTCCTCATCAGTGCTGTTATACACATGGTGGTTTGATAGATTGACAGGGTTTGTGTGGACATACATTTGGTGAGTGACTTCATGTCTGAAAGTGATATGTTTGTGACATACCTCACCACTGGCATGCTGTCCACAGACTGGCCACATGTTTGCCTGTTATATTTTGTCTGTTCCCCAGACAGTTGCTGTCCTTGGAAAATCAGTCAGAAACTCTGGGGAATGCAGTCAGTAAATAGTAAAATCCATTGGTATTACTGACTTTATAATCCTCATAAAATATATGTTACAACAAATGCAGTAACATCAGCGACTGTCTAAATTTCTGACCGTAATATGTCAAATCTATGCCTGTGTTTGTGGTTCTGTCCCCAAATGATGTCAGGCTTTGATCAGATGTCATGCACTATGAGGCGCAGACATATTTAGTATAATTATTTCTTGCCTTCATTCCTCCTAATATCCCGGTGATGTAGGAGAGCCACAGACACATTACAGGGAAGAGGCCATAGATATCAGTCCTGAGTCTGCAAATTCTGAGGTGACTGTACATTTGAGAGGTCTGTGTATATCTGGCCATTGTTGAAAGACTGTCAGGATTGTGTACACATGTCATGTGTACATGTTTTTTTAGGCTGTGTATGGAGGGGAATAGATGTATGTGTTATGGCTCCTTTCTAATCTGACTGTGCATGCTGCTCCAGTGTCTGCTGGTCTATTGGCTGTATGCCTTTGTAGGGACAGACTGAGATGTGTCCTGTACCATGGTCAAGATTTAGACTACCCTGAGAATTGGGCCACTATATGTAGGGGTGGTGTGTGACTGGAAAACTATTATGTATTTCTTCACACAGTCCGTATACTCTACTGTTCATCTGACCGACCTGTATGTGACTGTGGTGGAATTGGTTGTGGGTATGCACTTTCACACTGGTGTCTAATTTTTGGATCTGTAACATCCCTGCAGTGCCTGACATCCTAAAGGGGGATGACAACACATTCTTTGACATTGCGTTTAAGGCCATGGCTCTGACACCAGTCATTGGTCTCAGTGAGGCCTTTCTGTAGGATGTCAGCATCACTTGGGTAGTTAATAGCTCCCAACTTGCAATCATCTACAAACATTGTCAGCCAGAGTCCCTTCATGTTGGCATGGACTTCAGAGAAGTTGATACCAAACAGGAGAGGACCCAGGACCGGACCCTGTGGAACTCCACTCTTGACTGGTCGGCAGTCTGACTTGGGGTCAGCTACTTTCACACTGTGGGTGCTATCTGTGAGACAGTTTGTAACCCACCTACTGTTATAGGGGTTGATGCATAGCTTAGTGAGTTTATCCATTATTCCTAAGTGGGGTATGTTATGAAAGGGCTTGGGCAGATTGAGGTAGGCTGTATGAACCATGTTGGCTTCATCCACAGTTCTGGTGACTGACTCAAAGAAGTCGACCAGGTTGATTGAACAGGCATGAGCTACCCTTCACAAAAGCAAACAGTGTGTGATCCTGAGTATGGAGATTCCCATAACCCTGTTTCTTAGGTCCATGAAGATGCGCTCCATAGCTTTGCATGACAGCCTTGTCAGGCTAATGGTGTGATACTTCCCAGGGCTTACAGCAACTCCTTCTTTGTGGAGAGGGATGACTGTAGCAGTGCACCAGTTAGTAGGGACAAAGCCTGAGGTGATGCTGTGATTGAACAGGGCATACAGGTGAGGTGCCAGTTCACTCTGTAGTTCATGCAGAACACAGCCAGGGATATTGCCAGGTCCAATAAAAGCTGTATTCTTGGCCTTGGACAGTGGAGTTTTAACCCAAGCAGCAGTACTACTGGGTGCCTAGCAGTGTACTAGTATTGTGATTGGTCCTTTGGGGTTGGAGAGAGGTGTAAAGTTGCCACTGAATCTGTATGCCAGTATACTGGCAATATATTTTGGCACAGTATAGGAGGTGCCATTGTGCTGTAGCTCAGAGCACATGCTGGTATTGCCGTGGAGATTATTTACATACCTATAGGAGGCCTTGTGGTTGTCTTTACTGTGTACTGCAATTCTGTTTTCACAGCTAGCTTTAGAGTATTTGATGAGGAAGCTCATCTTTTTGTTGAGGCTGATGAGGTTTTTCCAGTCTTGGGACTTCACCTTATTCCATATCAGTTTCCTCCTTCTGTTGTAGAGCTTCTTTGGGCAGGGGACCACCAGATTGGTTTTCTTTTTCTGGAGAGGAACGTTTTGTTTCTATTGGGTATAGAATCCATGCATTTGAGTACGTGTTCGTACTGCATTGGTGTGTGATTTGGAGGTCATGCAACTAGTCTCCATTTGCATGGGTGCTGTGAAGTACGCCACCTCTATTTTTTGGAGGCCAGAGTTACCTTTGGAAAGGTATACCGTGGTGGTTACCTTTTCAGGGGGGGGTGGGTGGGATGTGGATTTCCAAGGTGATAATATTGTGGTCAGATCTAACCATGGCAGAGTTGACTATTAGTGTACAGCAACAATCACACATGTTAGTACTGACTAGGTCAATGATGTTGATACCTGTAGTGGGTGTAGAAATGAGTTGGTCCAGGCCATTGGAATTAATGCTTTTCAGGAAACATTGCGCAAGTGCATTGATACATGAGTAGATTTCACAGTTAATGGAGGGGTTGTTGAGGACAACAAGTATGAGAGTGTTAGGTTAGACAGTAATATTCTCTAGGGTGCTTAGGAACATGGGGTTTGACTCTTGGGACATGGTTGGGGACCTATGACTTGAATTGTTGTCTTAACCTTTGTTAGCTACACCTGCAGCATCTGTGATGCATTATGTTGGACTACCAGTCTGGATGTGTGCGCATCCTTTGTGAATAAGGAGTGCTTTGAGTGAGTGCCTTTTGAGATTTAGACTTCTAGTGTTGAGCAGCATGACCCTCAGATTGCATTTGTTTGTAGCTGTTAGATATTTAGGTATATATATATATATATATATATATATATATATATATATATATATATATATATATATATATATACATACATATATATATAGTTATATATATATGTGTGTATGTATTTGTGTATTTATATACTTTTCTATATATGTGTATGTATATATGTATATATTTTACATGTATAGCTCTCTCTATATATTTTGTGTCTAGATTTGTCCAATATATGCATCAACATACACAAATACATTTATATATAGAAAACCTGACTGATTCTACATAATCTCTTCCCTACTGTTGAATGACTCTATTGACTAATGTGTTTGGAAAAGCATCATATTTTTGTGCAGCTTGCATGGTGTATTGGTACATTGCTCTGACTTTGGTGTACAGGGCCTTGGGTTCAAGTCTTGGCAGGAATGATAATTTTGTTGCATGGCAGAACTGTTGCTGCTGGAGACAGAGGGATAAGGGCATTATTTCAGAGAGGTCCCTATTTTGGGCCTATTGACCCCCATTTTGACATACTTTGGACAGATTTGCTACAGTAAGAGGTTTAGGGTATGGATTTGATGTACAACTCCAGTACATATTTATGTAAACATATAGTGGCATTTAAAAAGACATGCGTGAATGGGCGTACCTTCGTTGAAGGTTGGGTGTCGAGCTGGAAACTTGGCACCGTAAAAATCTACTGCCAATCATTACCGGACCGGAGTTCTGCTGTGGCGACCCCTAACCAGGAAAAGCTGAAAGACAAACATATATATATATATGTGTGTGTGTGTGTGTGTGTGTGTGTGTGTGTGTGTGTGTGTGTGTGTGTGCATTGATTTACTTTTCTGTCGATACATGTATTTCTAAATGTTTATATTTTATATGTATAGCTCTACATATATTATGTATTTATTTGTCCATATGTATATTTATCTTCATACATGTATACATTTGTACGTGTGTGTGTGTGTGTGTGTGTGTATATATATATATATATATATATATATATATATATATATATATATATATTTATCTATATATATATATATATATATATATATATATATATATATATATATATATACATACATACAAAACTTGACTAATTCTACAGAATCTTTTCCCTACTGTTGAATGACTCTGCTGAATGATATGTTTGAAAAAACATCCACATGTCTATAACTTGGATGGCTAAGTGGTACACTGTTGTGGCTTGGTATACAGGGTCCTGGGTTCAAAACATGCAAAGGTCGGTTATTTTGTTGTTGGGCAGAACAAGGGCTCTTGGATACAAAACGTGATTAAGGCACTTTTAAGCAGTTGTAAGTGGGTTTGCACAGCCATAAGCAATGCTATCTTACAGTTAATTATGCTTACACACAGTTAGACCTAAGAGTGCTTAATCTGAGTTAGCTTCACTTAGCACAGCACAAACACACTTACTCCCGCTTACCCATGTTCTAATTTCTTTAAAAGAAAAGAAAAAAGGGGTGATAGGAAAGTGGTGAAAAAGGGGGCAGAAAGAGGGAAAAACAAAATTAATGATAGCTAGGGATTTGCAGGACGGGTGTAGGGAAGGTCCGTAGCTGTCCATTTGTTCTACAGCAACAGGTGTGCATATATATATATACATATACATAATTTGGAGGTAAATTTGGACACTCAAACCCTGAGAGATGGGTAAGGACAACAATAATGTGTTGTGAAGCCAATTAGACCAGATTACATGTGTGCAGTGGACATGTGTGTGAAATGGACAGCTATGTATGGGGTGACATTTTTTTGTGGGAACAGATTGCCCTTTTTTAAGGTGAGAGTGGGATGTTGGGGAAGGACAGTAGGTATATTTAGGGAGGTAGATTGGGTAGGAAGACAGACAAGACAGACAAGGTAGCAGATGGGGGGTATATGACACATGTAGGGGATAAACATCTTGGACCGGGAGGGGTAGTTGGTAAATGGATGCCCACGAGCCCCCAAATGAATACAGTGAGACTGAGGTCCCCACCCATAGGCAGTCACCACTGCACCCTTATGGCCCCAAAGGTGGCTGTGCCGGGGGCTGAGCAGGAGGGGCAGGCTGACCCTCTAGATGTGCCATGCAGCCCTCAAGCTGGTGTACCAGATCTCCAAATTCATTACAGAGCTCACTATGCAACAGACCTTGGACCTGGCTTCAGCTGACAGTATCCTGTCCGCTCCTACACCTGGGGGGAGATCAGCCCTATCCCCTGAGGTGTTGCCACCAAAAAGTGGTGCAGGACCAGCAGACAAGTAGGTCCTAGGGTAGGTCTGCCACAGCCAGATGAGGTGGGAGAGGCGGATTCACTGGGATTGACCTTCCCAGATGTGCTTTGGTGTTGCAGTTTTAGAACATATGTTGGTTTGTCATATAAAATACATTCCACGATTAGTTATATCATACATATGCATACATATTCCCATTAACCCAAAACAGCAGATTTTGAACAGTTGCATAGCAAACAGAACACATGCATATATGGAACCACAGTGGACATTATAACAGCATGCAGTTTACATTGATTGCAACAGGCCACCAATGACAGTATTTGAATAGGGAGCATTAATAGAAAAACATTTCAATATTTGTAGAGCAACAAGGCACATGTCCTAGCAATAGGTGTGGTGAAAGACATATCCATTGATTTATGTGTTTAGATTATTGGTACAGATAAGGTGGGTGAGAGAGAGAGAGAGATGTCAATTAACAACTCTGTATGCTTGAAATGCACACAACTTTAATGATCATTGCTCTAATCATTACTTTACAGGTATTACCTCACATTACAACAACCTATGGCCTTGGGTTGGGCAGTGGTATGTTTGTACACAGTGTATAATTAAAGCCTTCTATTAACACTACCTGTCTGTTTCTACCCATATTCACATCGTGTGTGTGTGTGTGTGTGTGTGTGTGTGTGTGTGTGTGTGTGTGTGTGTGTGTGGGCACATGTCTGTGTGTCTGCTACTGCCATACTCTGCCTTGATTTCTCTCCGTCATCCTGGTTGTTGGCAGCAGTGACCACTAGCTGTGGCAGCATGACATTTGAGGAATATTTCTTGGGGGGAGACTACTTGGTGTATGTATTTATCTTGCTGTCATTTGCAGCCTTGGGGTTGGACAGTGGGTTTTGGACACAGTATAACTACTGCCTTGTTATAGCTACTTTATACCTTTTCTTACTTGGCAGACCTGTGGGGGAAATTTCTGTTAACACTACCTGACTGTTTCTACACATATTCAGAAAATCCTGGGTGAAATTATGCATACAGTTTGCTACCACTCCTGGGATTCAAACCATGCCTGTTTGTGCAAAAAGTGCAACAAGTGTTTCATCAGAATGAGCTGTTGAAAAATTGCTGTCTTTTGTTTGATTGTTTTCTCTCTAATACCCTGTTCATATAGCTAATCTCCTGTTTCACAACTCCACAATCTTTGTCAGATAAGCCTTGATTGTTTAATGCTTTCAGAGCTATAGTTGCTATGAATAAACTGTATACATTTCAATTCATACAATACCAAAGTAAACACAACCAGTCTGGGATTTTGACTGTTATTGACAAATACTTACAATTTTATTGACATATAACCTGTATGTCAGTATTACTTTCCTACAGGCTTGTTTATACAGTACAAACCATACCCATTTTTAAATACTGCAAGGTGACATAATACTCATTTTTATTTATTTGCCCTGAATACTACAAGCTAGATTGTTACTCACCAACCTCATGATGCAGCCTTAGCAGCCTGCTTGCGTGGGTGTCCAAGTTCTCAGCCCCCTCATCTGCAGCTGTACAAGAGATGAGAAAAAACATTTATGCATACCTATCCATCACATAGACAGGCTGAGCTTTGAAAAACACTTATTGTGACTGATACTTACACACGCATGGAGCATTCCCTGCCCTGGCATCTTGGACCCACTGGTCCAAGAGCTCCCTCTTCCTCAGCTTCAAGTTGGCAAAGTGGTGCCGGACCTGCTCACCAGTCCGAGGGATGACAGTGGCACTGGTGAGATCATGGGCGAGATGTTCACAGGCCTCTGCTTTGTATTAGGAGCCCTGGTACTGGTCCTGCAGCAGTCTCATGTCATAGATTTCTACAAGGAGTCTGACCATGACCCTGGACTCCTGAATGCCCAAGTGCTGTGCCCAAAAGTGCACACCTTCACCAACTCTAGCCATAGTGCCTACAGTGGGGAGCTATAACTGATCATGAGCTGTATTTTCACCTGCAAGGTTTAAATAGGGCTGATTTCCTGCCCTTTGCCATGATTGGACAGTTTTGAATATGCTGAGCTAAGCTAAGCTCCGGGAAACCCACTTAGCATAGATAAGCATTGCTTAAAGGAATAGATGCTAAGCCCGGTTTACCAGTGCGCAAATCTGCTTAGCTATGTTAATTCTTGCTAAGCATACATATTTCAGCAATGCTTACTCCAGCTAAACACAGCTGAGCTCAGTTTAGCATTGCTCAGCTGTTATTTTATGGACTATCATTAGTATTATTACTTATTATAATTATTATTTTTATTATTATTCTCACTTTATGTACTTTCATTACATTACATTTTTTGTGGCTATACTGTATGGGACACTTGTGTTTATGTGGAGGTTTCACATCTCTACTACGCTGACACCTCACATTTGGACCTGCTACACTACCCTGGTAAACAAATATATATATGTATATATTATTCACTACCAGTTTCTAATAAATATACTTTTACTGTTGTTTTCACAAATAAAAATTAATGGACTGCATTAGGACTCAAACCATGAATGATTACATGCTAGCAAAAGCTCTAACCACTACACAATTTCATTTTCACTATTTTGGCTTTACATTTCTATTTAGCTCATTGGAATGTGTAAGCTAAGCTGAGCATAGCTGCACTATGTGCACACCTGCTCAGCTATGCTTAACCTTTACTGGGGATGGAAAAAAAAAAATAAAAAGTTTAAGATCATCCTAATAACCCAATAATAATCTTTTAAATTTAAACCTAATTATCCCCATAGATCATCCCACTGCTTTCACAGACAGGAAACATTTTATGTAAAAAAAGGCCAAAAATATGAGGGAACACTCTGGACATTTTGTGATGATCTGGACAGTTGGTTTTATGTTGTGGGGGGGTTATACTTATGTATTTAGTCCATAGACACTTATTTTGTGATAACAGTGTCTGCTGACACAATTACTAGCTTTAGAATTGCCGTACGGCAATTCTAGAGTGCAGGGGGCATGTATTGTGCAAGCAGTGCTCGGACACGCCCCCTGCACTTGTTCTTGTTTTGTGGCCATCTAGTGTAGAGAGCAGTGTGCCCTCATGAATATGCAGGGAGCGCTGCTGTGCCTAGACGGCAATGGAACGCTCCATGCAGGAATAACACTATTTTTGCACAGAGCTTGATGAATCCTGGGGTATGTTTAAATTGCTTTTTAGGACTGGAAATTGTATTAGAGCACTTTATATTGCGCTTTTATTAGAAAAGTGTCTTTCTACTTCTTTTAGAATGCGACCAACTTGTTCTACTTAGTTTCCCCAGAAAAAAATGCACAACTTTTAGACTGACCATGGAAAAAAACAACTGGTCCTGCGGTCAGTCTTTCCTGCAGCTAAAAAAAGAAAAAGTTAACTTAACAGCCCTTGTGAATATAGCAGGCTAGAAATTTGCCTTAGCTGCAGGTTGCTGACTCTGCTGTGGCCTAAGTTGGTTCCTCAGGCCACTTATCTTTTCCCCGTTATCCCTCTCGTGTTGTCCATGCAGCCACTATGGACTGGGTGTTTGACAAGTCTTAGGCAGCTGTTAGGGATCACTTAGTCCTCAAAAGAAAGCTACTTTTACTAATGTTGGGAGAAGGGGCAGAGTAGGTGCCTGTGGTTAACCAGTATGTTGTGCCTCTCTCTGGGAAACTATTGCCGCATTAAAAAAAATCCTGTTTGTTCTAATTTTCCCGACAAAAAGAAACAATGCAAACAATTTCAGCAAAATTCTGATAAGCAAATGTTTAATAAACAATTACAAGGAGGTTACAAAATGAAAACATGCCCCCCCCCCCCAGAAAAACAAAGGACAGTAAAATATGTCAGAGTGACTATATATTGAAACTTGTACCCCATTGTACCCTGGCAAGGCTTATACCTTCCAAAAAATCTGAATTTCAGTTTATTTTTTTGGCACCAGATTATTCAGACAAATGGGATCTAAAACAGATACAGCAATGTTACAGATGGCAGTGGGAAGAAATTCCTCCCTTCCAGTGTATTATATCACATCCACCAAACTTCTCTGTTCCCTCCTGTCACAGAGCACACGCTTTCTCATGAGGTAATAGATACAATTCCTACTTCCCAATGAGGAAGAGGTTTTAATTCAAAAATATTGTCTGCTACCAAAGAAAGAAAATGCCTTGAGACTAGTTGTAGACCTTTCTTTCCTAAACCAGTTTTGTGATAGTGCTCAAGTTCAAAATGCTTTCAGTATGCAGTATTTTACCTCTTCTTCCTCATTTGTTCTTTTGGTAACATTAGATTTAAAGAATGCTTAACCAGACTTCAGATATTTATGTGTCTAGCTCACACTATCAGGTCTTTGCCTTACCCTTTGGGTATCTACTACTCCAAGAGTGCTCACAAACCGTCTAGCTCAAATTACAGCACATAACAGGCTACAGGGTATCCACATTTTCCATATTTATATGACTTGCTTATCTTTGCAGAGGCTTTTTCAAAGCATCAATTGGGTGAGAAATCTCCTATGGAGACCAAGATTCCAAGACCACAATCACGTCTTTTTTACTCCATCACACAACACTGTATTCCTGGGATGTCTGCTAGACATCTTAGTACCATAGCCGGCTTTAGGCATAGGCCAACTAGGTAGCTACCTAGGGTACGACTTTATCAAGGGCACTTTTCCAGTATCTATTTGTTTATTTTTTGTATTAAAGAAATGGTATCTTTAAATATGTTGAGCAAACACAGGAAAAAAAAACGAAGAGTAAGACAAACAGTGAGAAAAAGAAAGAAAAAGCTAATCTGGATGATGTAGGAAGAGCAGGATAGGGGTAACAGGAAGTGTGGGGGGGGGTCTTGGAGTTATAGGGTACTATCTGACCAAATGCCAGCCCTGGTTAGTATAGGTAGTTTTTCTTTTGCATGAAAAAGTAGATCTATATTTAGATCTGTTCAAGGGGTTTTAAACTCAGACTTTGCTCACTGCGAGGAAATACTCCAAGGTTCTAGGTATCATAACATCTGTGATTCTTCATGAGAGTTGACTGCACATGAGAAATATACAGTGGTGCCTGATGTTTCTTTGGTCCCAGCAACAACGCCCATTATCTCTTCAGATTCCAGATTGGAGGTTTGTGAGAACAGAAATCAATTAGTGGAGACATCAAATACCCTGAATCTAGATCTCCTCTTCTGCTTTAAAGCAATCAGACAGCACAGATGCCTTAGACTTTGCTTGTGGAACAGTGTAAAGGGAGATAAAAGTGCAAGGTGTCTAGGACAACAAAGACAGACATAAGCACAAGGTTTTTAACATGGAAAACAGATTTTGTTGGTTGCTCTGACCTCTGCAAAAAGATTGATTATGTTGTAGCTCTTATGATGGGTGAGTCTTATCTTGTTTTTCACAGAGACAGAGTTACCTTGTGAAATTATCCTTCTTTTATGCTTAAAGTGTATCTGAGTTTACTTTAGGCAAAACTATCCACCTACCATACTTCCTAATACAGATTTTTACAGACATCTCTTCAACCATTTTGACAGAAAACCATTTTTCAGAACATCTGATCAGCTGTAAGTTCTTGTAAATCTATGGAAAGGGGCGATTTGTGTCAAACCAGAGTATTTTCAACTGGTTGTCTTGGGATATTAACCTCTGATATTCCTTCCACAACAAAACTATTCCAGGCTGGGTCAAAGCACATTCTACTATGGCCTTGGCTTCAGCTGTGGCTTTTTAGAAGGGGTTGGACTCTAGAAGTATTCTGGAAGCAGCAGCTTGGTCCCTATGTACATACTTTCACAAAGCACTACTAGCTCACTTCTTTATCCAGGTCAAGGTTAGGCTTTGCTAGGACTATCCCACCTTCCCGTTGTTGTAAAATATGGTAATTTACCATAAAGCTTTGGTTGTACTGTGGTGGTGGTGCTGTGGTAGCGTTGTCGCCTCAAAGTAAGACGTTGTCCCGTTCGATTCTCAGCTAGAGTTTCTTCTGTGTGGAGGCATATGTGAATGGGGCATGCCTTCGTTGAAGGTTGTGCGTCAGAGCTGGTAACCCAGTACGTAAAAATCCACTACCAAACATTAGCGGACCGGAGTTCTGCTGTGGCGATCCCTAACCAGGAAAAGCCGAAAGACACAAACAAACCATAAAGTTTTGGTTGCTGCAGTAGTGATCAATATGAAGAACACAGTACAAATGAGTAAGTAAACTTACCATAACTGTAGATGTTCAAATGATCACTGCTGCAGTAGCTGCTGCCTCTACCCCCTTGACCTTTGGTGTGTATTTTTATGGCAGGATGAGATTTATTTATTGTTATTCGCAGCAATGCCCCCCGTACTCTCATAGCTGTCATAAGTGCTCTGATGGGCTTAGCACCCAAGCCCATCTTATTAGTCAGCTCTGCTTGGGGTAACTAATTGCTTGAATGAATTAATGGTGCCCTGAAGGTTTGGAAGCTGTCTGGCTGTTAAATTCTATGCAAAGTATATACCATATAGCTTAGGCTACTACAGCAGTGATCACTCAAACATATACACTTATGGTAAGTTTACTTACACAGCTGTACTTTGTTGAATACAGTAATATTACACAACAGGGACTTAATCCATCACTATCTCAGTTTTGGTGGTGAGAAAAATGAAAACCAGATTACCTGCATCAGCTATGTTGCTGATGCCTGAGAAGCTATACAAAGTAAAGGAAATGCTGGAAAGAAAGCAGCAGCAAAAGTAAAACTACTGTGATTAAACCTGCAGAAGACTACCCAACTTCAGCTTTCTAGGCAATGTAAAAATCATAGAGCTCAGGGTAAATCCAAAACCTGAAGTTGAAGTTGTTCATAAAACAAGTAAACATAGCTATTATGTAGACTATTATGCATTTAGAAAACTGCATAGAAGAAAATGCTGACACATGTACAAGACAACACATCAAAGAGAAATTTCATGAAAGATGGGAAGCCTGTACTGTTACATGAAAATAATAAAAACCATGATGATGGAGTGTTGCAGAGACAGATTTCTGAAGTTGTGTCCCCATATGAAACATCATGCAACAACATCTGTTGCAAGCAATCCTGTTTAGTTATGCAGATTTAGAAAAAAAATTAATAAGGAGATATTAAGATGTATACAGACTGTTCCACAGTTAAAAATAATTCTAAGCATTGAAAAAATCATATTATTAAAATGCCTTTCATTTCAACAAATGAATAGTTGGATTCAGACATGCCAACTGAGCAACTAGAGTGACCTCAGAGATTCCTTACAAAACGAATACAAGGCATAACAAACATGCCTTATGCAGAGCAACTTAAAGCCCCTTCCCTCTACTCAGTCTACTATAGACTGCTGAGGGGTGACCTATGTCTGGCTGACAAGGCATCAGCAAACCCCACACTTTTGAATCTCCTACATATTCATAAGTCAAAAAGTGCCAGAAATACAAGTTCTAGGGACCTGATTTTTGTCTGTGACTTAAACAGAATATACTGGAGAGACAGATATGTGTCCCAGAGACTGTCCCTCCTATGGAACAGGCTCCCCATCCATGTGAAGCTGAGTTCTTCTATTACCTGTTTAGGTGCAACTTAGACCAGTGGATGGAGAATAGGAAATTTACACCGGGCCTGGCACCCATGTTCCTTATGGACAGAAATATCTTATAAATGCCTGGCTTTCAATGTCCTGTTTTCAACAGGACATAATTATTCTTTCAGAAAAATGTAGCTAGGCTTAGAAAGGCCACTCCAGGTCATTAGCCTAGTAATTTATGAATCTATGAATCTAAGTATAGTGAGTGCATATGTGTGTGTGTTTATATATCTATATCTATATCTATATCTATATCTATCTATCTGTCTAGCTATAGGTCCCTATCAGAAGGACAAAAGCTAATAAGAGCAGACATCAATAGACTGAACTGGGCACATCAAAAATCTGGAATATTGAAAAACAGAAAACAAAAATGACACCTGCATTTTTGCAATCCCCGTTGTACCCCCTCCCCATGCCCCATGCTAATTTTATATATGTGTATATATATATATCTATATATATATATATATATATATATATATATATATATATATATTTATACAAATATATATATATATATATATATATCTACAATCTCTGACATCACACTACAATGGGAAAGGAGTAAAATCCTAGTCTCCACTGTAGTGCAATCTTGCACAATCAACATTTTTATTGCTTGAAATTCTGGGTTTTCGATGTTCCTGGTTTGGACTTTTGAGGTTTGTTCTTAAGACCTTTCATCCTCCTGATAGGGAACCTATATATATATATATATATATATATATATATATATATATATATATACACACACACACACAGAGAGAGAGAGAGAGTACTAACGAGGTGAGTGGACTGGTACAAAACCTTTTGCAGACACTTACTGCACCATGCAGCAGGAACAAAATGTTACATGCATCAAGTGTTAACACTAAATAGTATTCTATAGAATCATCATCATCACCATCATCTTCATCATAATCAACTAACTTTTCTCATTTTCTACATGGAGTTGAGGTGTAATATCAAATGTCACCACCTAGTTCAGTTCAGTGTCTCTCATCTAGCTTCTTCGATTGTCATGCCTGTCTGTCACAAGTATTTTCTTACACAATTCATTGATCTTTTTGCTGGATGTCCTAAATTCGCCTTACCTGCTTCATGTCTTTCTGAAATACTTTTCATGAAATCATCTTCTGTTTTCATGAACATGTGACAGAGCCACCCCAATCTGTTCTCTTTAACGTTTATTGCAATTGGATCTACTTTGCCTTGTGTTCTAATGTCATAATTTCTTTATTTGTCCCACAGTGTGCATCCTACTAGCCATTTTAGGCACTTCATCTCTATTATCTCTACCTTTCTCAACTGCTCTACCTTCTCTGCTTTGGTTTCTGGACCAAGCAGACATACTGCTTGGTCCACTGTTTTGTACAACTTAACCTTTCACCTTCTTTAGTATTCTTCGGTCACACAATATCTCTGAAAGACTGCGCCAGTTGGCTGTAGACCCTCTAATTCTAGCTCTGTCCTCCTCATTCAAACTTCCCTTCTCCTCAAACACCCCTTCAGATACATGGAGCTGTTAATCTGTTAAACCGTTTTACCTTTCTAACTCAATTTTCACCTTCCTCAGATTTCCTCCATTTGCTGCTATGACAGCTACCTTTTCTGTACTCAGTTTTATCCATTGTGCCTTCAGTTTTGCATTGCATTCCCTTATCATTTGATGAAGTTTCTGCTCAAAGTCTGTAATGTCACATTGTTTGCATATGTATTTACTTATTTAACACTTTTTTTAACCAGGAAAGTCTGATGTGGCCAGAAAGTGCTCTTATTCAGTTGAGGCCTGGGGAGAAAGGCTCCACAATCACAATATTTCAAAAATAAAGTACATATATTTTCAATTACAAAGTATCATGTCACATTGCAAAACAGCAGGTACAGATATTTTAAATCACAAAGTATCATGTTACACAACAGGACATAAAAGTGAAAAAATACTGTAATGAGAAGAACATATGTGTGACAAAGGGAGATACTGCCAGCCCAGCAAGCTGGAATTTTGTAAATAGGTATACGTCATTGGTGAATATTGAAATTATTTATGTAAGATGCTTGTGTTACAAATGTATTAGAACTGTATGTCATGTGTATGTCAAACTGGTTTGCACAGAACTATGTTAAAAATGTATTTTATAAAATGCTTGCGCTTAAAATGTAACCACAGGGTGCCCTACTGAAAAAGAACAGAAATCTACATGCACTATTGTAACTGTTTTAATGTATATATCTTAACAGTGGAAAATGGAACATAGGAGCTTAACTTCAGAAAAATAACTGAAATTAAATTATTTTATGGCTACACCATAAAATATGGTATCTTTCAGTTTAAATGCAGCAAGAAGACACACTCTAAAACTAGGGAGCCTTCTGTATTTTATCTAGGGTAAAATAATTACTAGTCTTGAAATGTGAAGGAATGTAATTGTTTTATGATTAACAACATCTGCCAAAAGTCTGAGGTCTATGTATTTTCACAGGTAGATGCTAAATACTGTCAACTTCCAGCAGTGGGGAATTTCACCTGGGAACTAAAGTCAGATGACAAGAAATGATGCCATTCTGCAAGTTATCCCAGCAGCAATATTTTAGATATTAATCTGAGAGATCTCTTAGAGAGACACAGCATTTTGTATTCTGTCTTAGACCTGACATGAACCATTCACCACACATCTGCCTTGCTCTGTAAGTAAGTTTCTTGGGTATAGTAACTCTCTTAGATATAGTCAGGAATATAGCAAAGCTTAGTTTAAATATTTTTCTTTCTTTATTTGAGACTGTCCTGCAATGGTATTTTAAATATTTCCTGCGATTTTGAACTCTGATGTCACTGTGAATGCATACTGAGTATTTTCTTGTACTTTTATTATTTATTATTTAATATATTTAAACCTTTCATGTGTCTGATCTGTATAGAGATATTTAAGTTTTGAGAGTACTTGCATATTTATTTGGTGACACTGTGTGGGTCACTCCTAATAGCCTTGCTCTTGATCAAACTACCATTTGTATTACCATTAATATTACACAGTAAAATTGGACTCCTTTTGCTAATGGCCTTAAAACAGCTGATAAGAGTTTCTGGGAGCAGTGATAACTACCGTATAGTCTGGCAAAATCTCCAAGAGAGTGTGTGTCTGTGTGTGGATGTGTGTGTGTGTGTGTGTGTGTGTGTGTGTGTGTGTGTGTGTGTGTGTGTGTGTGTGTGTGTGTGTATGTGTTAGCTACTTGGGCAGGGACATGAAGAACTGGTTGGACAGAGAATGTGTTTTAGGAATTGGCTTGGAATTCTGGCTAAGGATTCAACTATATAGCTGTGTCAGTGTGGATTCTTACTGGGGATCTGAAGAAACAGTGAGATACCAGCCCTAGACTGGCTGCGGTCTCTGTGTGCTCTTAAGGGAAATTGCATTTGATGCAGAGAGATGCACTTGGAAATACAATGTGTGTACCTATTATCCTCTCAGTGTATGTTCCCCATTGTTGCCAGTAATGAGGACTGAGGCTCATTGATGTCTAGCATTTTGTTTATATTAAAAGTTCCCAAACAACCAGCAGTATTTGATATAGAGACCAAAAAAAATAAAAACATCTTTAGCTATATAGACTTCCACGGTGGTGCAGCGGCAGCATTGTTACCTCACAGCAAGAGGTTCTCCTGTTCGATTCTCGGCTGGAGTGCAGGGAGTGCCTTCTGTGTGGAGTCTGCATGTCCTTCCCGCAGTTGTGTGGGTGTTCGAAAGACATGCGTAAATGGGCATGCCTTCATTGAAGGTTGAACGTCAAGCTGGCACCTCGGCATTCGTGAAAGTCTACTGCCAATCATTAGCAGACCGGAGTTCTGCTGTGGCGACCCCTAACCGGGAAAAGCCGAAAGACAACAACAATATTTTAAAATTTATAACGATGTAATCAGTAAAGGGGAAAAGAATAGCATTTTTCATTTTCATTTAACCATAAGTCATTCAAGATTTAGTAACATTTATTAATTCCAAATGTAGAGAAAGAGTCTACAGTATAGATGATTATTTATTAATCTTTCATGACTGGATTTCCAAATGGATTGGTAAGAGGAATTGAACTATAGAGACATTAAATTGTGAATTATGGATTTGGTATATAATTAAACATTTGGAAAACTTAATTCACCTTCTTGACAGCTTTTAACATGCCAATCAAAGGATAATCTTGGATTACTGGGGAAACAGAGAAAATTAAGAAGAGTAGAATTTAATGTCTTAAAGATTTTTTAGGAGACAGAATAATTAGTGATTGTAGATAGAAAAGTATTTTTGGTAGGACTATCATTTTTATTAAAGTAAATCTATCTTCCATTTAAAAAATGTTACAATTAATAATTATTTCAGTAACACTGTCTATTCTTCTTCTTTCAGCTATTCCCCAGTTAGGGGTCACCACAGCGGATCACCTCTCCATTCATGATTGGCAGTGGAGTTTTACAGTGTTGAGTTGCTAGCTTGGCACCCAACCTTCCACAGAAGGCACATACATGCATGCAATCACGTCTATGGCCAATTTAGTGTCCAGTCCACCTACAGCATGTCTTTGGTAGGAAACTGGAGCACCCAGAGGTAGCCCATACAACCACAGGGAGGACATGCAGACTCCGCACAGAAGGCACCCCAGCCAAGGATTGAACCGGATAACCTCTTGCTGTGAGGCAACAATGCTAACCGCTGCACCACCGCAACCAGCCTTCAGTAACACTGTCTATTAAAGTCATATAATTTACTGATGTTGACTCTTTTACAGTAGTTTAGTTATAATTCCAACATAATTAATTTGTGAATTGCCCCAAATACAATTCTTATTGTTTCTTAAAGAATTATTAACTTTATATTAATAAGTAAAGTTTGTGTTTTATCAGAGTTAAACATTAAACCTGATGATTTTTCAAAGTAATTGATAGACATAGTTAAGTATTCTATTGAAGTTTCAACATCACCACTTGTTATTAAAATGTCATCTGCAAATAACTGAATTTTACAGGGATAGTTTTCATCTATCGGGAATCCCTGAATGTTGCTATTGGATCTAATAAAGTTTACAAAAGGTTCAGTTGCTAGAGCAAATAATAAGATGACAAGAGACAACCCTGTTTTGTACCTTTTAATATTTTGAAAGTGCTAGAAAGAAAAGAGTCATATTTAATAAAAGAGAATGAGTTACTATATAGATTAGTTATACGATTGTAAACTCTAGGGAAAATTCATATTGTTTAAGTGCTTTGAACAAATAATTCCAATAGAATCAAAAGCCATATTTATATATAGACTTATTATAGTTAGCTCCTTTTTTGTTTTTATTAACCAGATTTATTAAAGTATTAAGCCTAATTATGTTATCCTAAACCTTTCTATGCAGTATAAAACCAGTCTGATAAACATTTGTTAATCCTGGCATAATAAGTTTCAATCCTTTTGCAAGAATTGACATAAATATTTTGTAATCAACATTTAATAAAGAAATAAGGCTGTAAGAAGAATATAAGTTAGAATCTTTATTTAGTTTCAAGATATGACATACCCGGGAATATTTCCAAGAAGGAGGATGGTTGACATATGTTTAACTTGTTCAAAATTTTTTAAAAGGATATTTAAAATATTCTCTGGTAATAAGTTGTATAATTCTGGGATGATACCATAAAGAGAAGGGGCTCTATTTTGTTTAGGATTATACATTTGGTATTTTAACTCCTTAAAAGAGAATGACTTATCAAATTTAAATCTTTTTTCTTTAGTTAATTTAAACCTTATGCTATCTTTCAAAAAGTGATCAGTATGTTGCTGATTTTTAAGTCTGTCTCTTTGTTATTAATTTCTTCATAATATTTCCTAAAGCATTATAGTATGTCTTCTAAATCTAAGTCACTTTTTTATTTTTATAACCTTGTTTGGAAATTATTTCTTTAATATGATTAGTATTTATTTTGTCTTAGATCTAACAGCCAATCTGTGTAAGGTTTTTGGGTTTATTGAGTAAATGTGTAATTTTAATTTTTCTAGATTTATTAATATTATATGGTGATGTACATCAAAATATTTCTGATTTAGTATTTTCAACTTAACATTTGCCAATTTGTCATAAGGTTTTGAATTGGATTTCAATTTATCTATAACAGCTTGCTAAATATCAACTCCTTATCCCACTCTTTTTTTTACATATGTACCAAATTTTAATTCTTCCATATAGATAAGCTTTTAAAGAATCCCAGAAAATTACTTCTGAAACTACTCCATTGTTATTAATTTAAATCTATTGATCTATTTCTTTTAGACACCATTCCTTAATTTTACTATATAAGCAGGGATTCTCTGATAGTAAATCAAATCACTTGACTTTCACATTAACATAAATGCAATAGCATTGTGATCAGACAAAGGACATGAAATTATCAATACATCTTTAATTTTAGTAAATAAACTACCAGAAGTAAAAAAAAAAAAAAAAACTTTAGCAATGTTTGTTTGGGTGCCAAATCTATAACAATAATGTGCAAAGTAAAGAGAGTTGATTTAATATCATAGGTATCTGTCAAATGTTGACAATTAATAAAATAATCTAAGCGTTTAGCAACTGAAGATAGCTTATGAACCGTATCAGTAGTTGTGTCTTTACTAAAAGAATTACAGTCAAAATCTCCTGCAATAATCAATTCACCTTTTGTATATAAGGTTATAATATTAAACATGTATTTCAATTTGAGTGTGTTTTTCCATGAGGATGTCCTTATGTGTATAGAATTGCTATGTAGCATCCTTTACTTAAGTAGAGATGCTTAATATGCATCCTGCCAACTTTAAAATGATTAATAGCTCTCTTTAACAATATTTTAATACTCTGCCAGATGTTATATATGACACATGCCGTTCTCTGTTTATTCCACTATCAGCTTCATTCATGTTATACATTTGTAAATATTCTGTATTGCATCAACAGTCTTGATGCTCAACTACCTCTGTATTATATCTCATGTCTTCTATTATCTCTGGATCATGTGTTTGTTATATTTTTTATAAGAGTAATCCTTTAGGTGTGCCACTGTCTGTTGCAACAGGCAGATCAGTTAGTTTACTTATTAGATCGCACTTAATGAAATTATCTATTCTTGTGAAGAATCTGTATTCCAAGGGAGTCCAGATAGAAAATACCAGATAGCACTTGAACCATGCAAAAGTTAAAACATGCCATAAATATAAGACACAGTTAGCAAAGAAACTAATGGTTTGTACTTTCATAAATGAAATGTGCATATTAAACACACAACACAGCAAGCTTGAACATGGAATCTAGACTTTTTATAGGTTGAAAAACAGCCCAACCTATGTGTAGAAAACATTCTAAAGCAATTTAATTAATACTAGGTGGTAAAGGAGACGGAAAAGAAGCAGTTGCTGTAAAAACAGCCAATAGTACCTCTAATTATTTGAATAAGAGCCCAAGTAATGAACAAGCACAACACAAGTTTAACCTATTAAAAGAAAGTGAAGTAATGTATATAAATGATTTTCATGCAGCCAAAACAACTCAGCACATCTACTGCACATAGATAAAGCTTATCACATACAACATTCACCAGATAGAATAACCAAAAATAAAAGATTACTTGAAATTATGTATAGAAGTGGATTATGTGGATTAGTTAAACATGCTAATATACACACCCACATATACACCACTCTTTATGTTAAAAATAATATTTGTGAGGATTTAAATAAAATAATAACAGAGACTCATAAGTAATAGTAATATATATATATATATATATATATATACACACACACACACACACACACACACACACACACACACACACACTATCTCAGATACTGTCAATATACACACACACACACACACACACACACACACACACACACACACACACACACACACACACACACACACACACACTATCTCAGATACTGTCAATACACCCCCCACCGCATACACACTACTCTCTATGTTTGAAAATAATGTTACAGAGAATTAAAATAAAATAATAAAGGGTCTTATAAATAAAAGTAATAATAACATCTATACATTATTTCAGATACTACTGAAGATGTATTTTAATAAAGTATAATTTTTTATTTGTTTGACCTTGTATTTGATGATGAACTGTAATAGATGACAAAACTGAATGCTTGTTAGAAAGCTATTTAGGCAAAGTATAAAATGAGAACATCATTGTTATAATTTCTTTTTTTTTTTTACTATTTTTGGCTTTGAAGACCAGAGGGCAGCCACGGTGCTGCAGCGGTTAGCGTTGCTGCCTCACAGCAAGTGGTTCTCCGGTTTGATTCTCGGCTGGGGTGCCTTCTGTGCAGAGTGTACATGTCCTCCCTGTGGTTGTAGTGGGTTTCCTCTGGGTGCTCCGGTTTCCACCCACATCCAAAAGACATGCAGTAGGTGGATTGGACACTCTAAATTGGCCCAAGGTGTGAGTGTTAGCATGTGTGTGCCTTCTGTGGAAGGTTGGGTGCCAGGCTGGCAACTTGACACCATAAAATTCCATTGCCAATCATGAGTGGACAGATGATCCACTGTGGTGATCCCTGACCAGGAAAAGCCGAAAGAAGAAGGTCTTTGAAGATCAGACATTTCTTGTTGCTTGTCTCTTTAAGTTGACAATAGTCCAATCCATATTTTCTGATTGATCAAAAAGTTTATTTTTTGAGAAAATTCAACTGCATCTTCTAAAGAATTAATAGTTTTCTGATTGTCTGGTAAAAAGATCCTAATTCTGGCTGGAAAAATTAGTTGAGCTTCAATGTTTAGCTTTGTTAAGTATTTTATGAATGGAATACATGTTTTCCTTTTGGTCATAACAGATGCAGTATAGTTATTGTGAGACCTGATAGTGTTGTTATTAATTTTTATTGGAGAATTAGCCCAAGCAGTCTTCAGTACCAGGTCCTTGTCTTGGCCAGAGAGAAATTTTATAATAATAGATCCGGGGACCTGAAGATTTTTCTTCAAATAAGAAGTCATAAGAGATCTATGGGCTGTCTTAATACCAAAAGAGAGAGACTCTGGTAGATTTAGAATTTTAGGCATCCATTTAGTTAAAAACTGCAACATATTGTCTCCTTCTTCCTTTTCTGGTATTCCATATGTCATAATATTATTTTTTCTAGATCTACTTTCTAGGTACTCTAGTTTTTCCATAAGCAAAGTATTTTGTTTTAACAGGAATTCTGTGTGATTCTCACTCTCTGCTATTCTGTTATCCAAGTCATTGAATGTGCCTTCTATTACTGAAATCTGAAAAGATTGTTGTTTTATGATCTTTTTAACATTTCTGTTTGTTTCTTGAAATATTATTTATATTGTCCATTCTGATCTCAAGTTTATCAAATTTAACAGAAAGCTCCTAGATACTGCCCATAATAAACTCTATTTCCTTTTTCACTGAGTTGTCTTGAGAGTTCACTGTTGAGTGGCTCATTCTGTCACAACAGTTAATAAAACTTCTGACAGGAAAAAAAATCAAAGAAAAAAAACACAAAACTTGATTTTTTTTCGAATAGTTGTCCAAAATCAAAGAAAAAAAATATAAAAACTTGATTTTTTTTCAAATAGTTGTCCAAGTAGTTTAAAGACTCAAAATGTATAACAAAGTAAGTTTTTATTAAGTTTGTATAATAAAATCCTGTCCAGAAAAAGAAGAAAAGAAGAAAAAGAACAGACGGTGCAGTGGTGCAGCGGTAGTGTTGTCGCCTTACAGCAAGAAGTTCTCCGGTTCAATTTTTGGCTGGGGTGCCTTCTGTGTGTAGTCTGTATGTTCTTCCTGCATTGGTGTGGGTTTCTTTCCACATTATAAAGATATGTGTCTGGAATGTTTCTCCCTGGGCCTCTGCTGAAAATTGGCTTGTGTCTGGAGTGTTTCTCCCTGGGTCTCTGCTAAAAAGTGGCTTTGTTCCAAGTCAGACTTTCCCAGTTAACAAATGTTAAATAAAATGAAGAAAATAAATCAAAGCTAAGATGTTCTGTTAGCAGTTTGCCATCTTGGCCAAGCCCCATTAAGAGATTTCTTGTGGTCATGTGAAAGCTTCTTTCTGGTAATTGAAAATGTCCTAGCAATATATTTCTAGGTTGTATTTGTATGTGAAAGTTTAAGAAAAGTATCATTAAGTTTGTGTGCATTATAGTGTTTATGGAAAAGACTATGGATGCAATGATTATTGTCACTATAAAGAATATTTCTTGCTGACAAAATTGCTATTTGCTCAATTTTAATACCATTTATTCTTCACAAAATATTTGCATTTGTTTGTCTTATGCTTTTTAAGTTTATTTTTCAGAAAATACTCTGGAATTCAAGAAATGTGTAGGCTACTAGAGGTGTGACATTCCACACCACATAGGTGATAATAAGTTAAAGCATACCTGCAGAAACATACACAGTACAAATGGCCTTGCTTGGACCCCATAACATACCTCTAGAATTATCCTTGGCAGTGTTGATCTATTACTTGTATTTGGCCATTGCATGTATATTTGCACGTAGTAATCCTTTCAGACTACATTGTTCTAATTCCTTGTTTTCTGTATACAGAAATCTGTATATATACACATTTCTTGCACTCTCTTTATTTATCGTTTTCCCCTCTTGCTTTATGTTCTTCTTACTAGTGCACTGCATTTTCCTCGTTTTACACTTTATTGCATTTATATTAGATATATTCCAATACTCTCTTGTCATGCATGCTGCATATCTGCTCCTACTTTTTTGTAACCTGATTTGTTGTATTGCAACAGTCCTGGCTTGTCCTGAAATCTTCCATTATTTATCAGTACCCTCCCCCAGTAAGCACATGCAAATTAAATCAAATGCCACACTCAGTAGTTTATGACCATGTGGTCACTACTGTGGAGATTCTATAATGAGACAGTGTGTTGATTGATAAACTGTGGCTAACAGCACTGAACGCTGCTTTCAAATCAAGAAAAAATAGCACCAGTAAATGAAATGTTTCCATATTAGTGTATATTTGGGACATGAGCATAAAGATTGCTGTCTGTGTCCTATAATTCAGCGATATATATTTAGGTACTAAATGTTTTTTGAACATGTTGAACTTTTTTGGTTGACATGAGAATGGTAAACACAATTTGTTTCACTCTTATTTTGTTGAAGACTTGAATGGTGCAAAACCCTGCATGGTGTATTATAAAGCCTGTTCTGGTGTTCACCAATCCCATTTTCAATGGGAAGGTTTCAATGTACTGTCTGGTAACAACGTGAATTGTAGCCATGTGCAGATATACTATTTATATATAAATAGAGTCTATATCAGAACATTGAAGTTTTAAAACTTCGAATGTTCTAATATTGACCCGTTTTGAGCGAATGCTGAAAATAGTGAAGCTGCAGAACACCGGTTTTGTGGCTTTGCTATTTTCAGCACTGTGGTGGAAATTTACGGGTCGGGTTCAGGTAAGTGTGCAATTGTGTGGTTGTTAGGATTAGGGCATGGGTTAGGTAAGTTAGGGTTAGGGCATGGGTTAGGTGAGTTAGGGTTAGGGCACGTGTTAGGTGAATTAGGGTTAGGGGTGAGTTAAGTGAGTTAGGGTTAGGGCGCGGGTTAGGTGAGTGTGCAATAGTGACGGACCTTAGGGTTAGGGTCAGTGGATAGATAGTGGATGCATAGTTTAGTGTAGGGTTAGTTGTAGGATTATAAGTGTATGTGTGTGTATTGATGTCTTTTAGGTGTGCTTGTGTTGTGTGTATGTGTTTCAGAATAGCAATTTTTTTTTCCAAGGAAACAATTTGCTGTTCTGAATGTTCGATATTATGTGGTTTAGATATTTTAGGTTCAATGAAATAGCGTTCGCTATTTTCATCTTTTGGTAACATGATATAAACGCTATAAATACACATCTGTAAATGTGTACAGTCAAGGTAGTATCACTTAAATTAAGTGTGGTGGATTACCACAGTCACCCCATATCTAGTAGCATGAGATCAGTGGCTGTCAATTATGCTGCAATCAAACTGGTGAAAATGTTTACAGTGTTTCATATCCTGTTGTTATACCAACACAACTTTCATACACAGCACTTCACATGCCTGTAGCACAGAATTAGGCAGTAATCCCTCCCATATTCATGCAAAAAACACATTGTACACCACTATAATCATGCATCAAACACCCAAATCCACATATACTTTACACATACAAGTTGTTACCCAGATATTATTCCTCATTCCCAGACATACATTGCTGTCCATGACAAAACCAAGAATATGTCTTACACTTTCCTGACTCAGCAATCAGAATTTTTCATAAACTGTAATTCAGCCAGCTGTTGTTAATGAATTTCAATTTGACATCTTCTGATTCTACAAAGTGTCAATTACCCTTGAAGATGTCTGTAAAAATTAATCTACCAGTGTTTAATTCTGGATATTAATAATTAATAATATAATAGTTTTACCCATTTACAAAGATAGTGCATATCAAAAGCATATCAGCATATTATACAGATGAAACAATATCCTTATTATTTATTAAAATGTCCTGCAGCAATACAAGAGTAACTCAGTTTGTTTATGCACACATTGCCTGTGTCTGTATCTTTCTTTCTTCTTGGACACAAATAAATTCTTGTAAAGAAATAGTGAAAGTACATTAGTTACAGTAGTTACAATTGATTTACTCTTCTGTAGCTGATACGTTAGTGTAAAAGCATAACATCATTTCCTTTGTCACAACTATGCACTGCTCTCTGCCTTTGTTGCCTCATTGGCTCTATTATGCACAATGTGTAACAAAGTTTCATGTAATTAAATGTCACCAAACAGTCTGATTACTTTGGGAATGTAGAACTAACACTCTGAGAAAGTCATGTGATAAATCTCCAGGCTTAAGAATTTTTCTTCAGCTAATGTTCATTTCCTGAATAGGCCAACTCCCTTACCTTAAAATGTAGTTTTTGGGCTATTATTTAATGTGCATACTTATTGTGATATAATACATGTTTTTTAAAAAATGTTTCATGCAGCATGGTTTTGCTATATATATAAGTGGAGTTAACTTGTTTACAGATAATATTTAGCATTTTTTTAGTTTTGCTAAATTTAGTTGCTTGTTTCAAGAAACAAGTAATTAAAAAGTTATTAGAATTAAAAGCATTTAACTGAATCACATCTAAAAGAGTAACATAGGTATAAATGCAATAATATAAAGGAAAGAGACTACAGTAACATTCTTTCATGTGGTATACCGATTTCCTTTTTCACAATTAGCATTCACTCTGACATTACATAAATTGTTTAGATCATTGTTTTCCTAAACGTCACTCCCCCTTCTGAAAATTATTCCGCATGTATTGTTCCTACATGTTCCATTTTCTGCTATGTAATTTGCCCTTTCATTTTAGTTAGGATTGCACCTCCAATTCTTTTGTCATCATTATAATATTTAGTACTTCAGTTACAGTTTGTATATATTTTGATTGACAAAATGCGTGAAATTAGCTTTAATTTTACTAGAGGAACCTAAGCATACAAGTGTTCATTGACTATAAAAACAACTGACAATGTTTCTGTGCTTTTTTGTACTTGGAAGATGATTTATTATTGCCATTAACTACATTCACTGCAAACCTCATGAAATTCAACATTGCATTAAATATTGCATTGCTGTAAACCATTTTGCATGTGCTGCTATTCAGGGTATAGTCCATAGTATATAGAATTTTGGAGCTGTTCTAGAAATATGAAAAACCTAGACAAAAGCTAAGTGTATGTTGTAAAGACTATCATTCAATATATATATTTTTTGTGTGTGCAGTTAAGCTAAGGTTTTAACACTCAAAACTGAGGATAATATATTTGATACTGATTGTTATAAACTATAAAGTAAAGCTGTTTGAGTAAAAGATGAGTTTAATATGAACTAATCAATGCTTCAATGCTAGTGTGAAGCAAACCTTGATTTTATTGTCTTTTTCTTGGCTTAATTATAAAAGAAAGAACTAAGTCTTTCTTTGAAACCTTAGACAGACTAAGCAACATTTTGATACTGGTGCAAGATATAGAAGAAGTGCAAGATTATCCAGAATTATGTATAAACACACTGTCCATTTTGAATATAAACCAATATGTAGATACTGTTGTGTTATCTTAGGTGCATAATATTGATTTTTATTTTGCCCTCTAGTTATGTAAAATTTTGGCATAAATTGCTAAAATATGTAAATGTTTATGGCAGACTGAATAAAACTTACTTCAGCTGTTTAGAGACACTTCAACACCATTATCTTTTCTTTGTTTCTTTAGCTATTGGCTGGATCCTGAATGCTTATTTTTCCTTTTGGCATTTATAGGAATCATAAGTGAGCAAATGCCGTGGTGGTACGGCGATAGCGTTGTTACCTCACAGCAAAAGTTCTCCCGTTCGATCCTCGGCTTGGCTTGGGAGTGCAGTTCTGTGGGGAGTCTGCATGTCCTCCCTGCAGTTGTGCATAAATGGGTGTGCCTTCTTTGAAGGTTGGGCATTGAGCTGGCACCTCGGCATTTTGTAAAAAATCTACTGCCAATCATTAGTGGACCGGAGTTCCACTGTGGCGACCCCTTACCGGGAAAAAGCCGAAAGACTGCGGGGATCATAAGTGAGCAGGTTGCCATGTCAGAAGCAAGGTTTAGTATCTTCATTAAAAATATAACTCTGTACGATTTTCTAAACAGGAAGCATTTAATATAAGAGAGTGTTACACATCGTGAAAAAGACTATTGCTCTAAGGTCAGTACAATTACATAGTTAATTGAATCTTGGCTTATGGCAGAAACATCCTGGTAAATAAGCAAAGGATGATATAACTCTTCAGGCAGCTACTACATTTACACCCTTCTGGTGTAGGTTGTGGCTCTTTCCTTGGCATCTTCTTTTCTTTGTTCACTGCAGAATCAACATTATAATACTACAGAATGCATTTTTTCTAGCAGCTACAAAATATGATGAGCTTCACTGTCTCATTCAATGTCTGATGTTTTGAACCCAATATGTTTCCACGACCTTCTTTTTATCCTGTATAATTTTCCCTCTGTGTAAGTTGACCATCTGGCCATTTCCCTACTGGTATCAAGCCTGTACCTTTCACAGACACTATTGGAGGCTATGAAGTGGAGGGGAGAGTGAATGAGAGCAGGTCATTATTTAGGAAGCCAAGGATAAGTCTTTGCTCATTCTCAAACATACTGATGTGAGCAGTGACAGAATGTTTATTTCTACTGTAAGCCCTCCTGCTGCTGACTAAAATACGCATCCACATTACATCAGGTGTTTTCCACACCCTACACTGTTAGTGAGTGATCTTAATAACTCACTAATGGTGGCTACAGCAAAGAGATTAGTAAAATAATCCTATGTACATAGTTGACAACTGCAATTTTATTCCATCAATACTCCCTCCCCCAAGTAGGTAAGACATCCCCTGACACTCACTAATAAAATTACCTCACCAGTCTTTCGGCACCTGAACTTCAAGTATATTTGAAATCTTCTGGTTCAGATTAAGGCTTTATCCTTCCATGACAAATAGACTGAAAACCCACTGTCATTTTCCTGACAACAAACACTAGATGTAGCAACAAATAGATTCCTGTAGTCATGCATCTTACTGAAGACCAGACTGCTGCAGTGTTTCTTTATACAATTATAGGCTTATTCTTGTGATAATAATACCCCTGAGATTTTCATTGTGCAGTACCCTGGACCAAGTTTGTCTGGTGACTGGTTTGCCATCTTCCACCATTTAATTACATACATAGGAATGAAACAGATAAGCTTGGAGCTGTCAACTGCTATGAATATATTATAAGTGCAAGAGCATAATGATTGTATGTCCTTATTGCAATGCAAAGACATTCTGTCAGGAGCTCATAAACTTCTCTGTCTTCTTTGTATTGATGTCTACATGAAGGGTAATTCTTGCTGAATTCAGTATTATTGTTTATGAGACATCTACAGTCCTTATAAATTGATTCATTTGCATAATGAAGGGATTTGAGGTTGCTTACCACTGCTGCCCATATAGACGGGAATACCCCGGACTTGCCAATCCAGCTGGGTAACATAATCCATGTTTTCATGGTGGAAACAGTCCTCTGGGCCTATCACATTCTGATTTTCTGTGGTTGAATTAAGTTGTATGGTTTCCCCTGACCAGAGCCTGAAAGTTTGCATGTACATCAGCTGGGTCACCCTTTATTGATCAGTTATTGTTTTAACTTTAGCAATTACAGAAGATTAGTGCTTAGGATATAGCTGAGATACCTCAGATTTGTAAGTTCTTGACTGTTTCTCTTAATGTTTGAGTCCCCCACTGTGAACACATTGTCTGTTTCCTGACAGAAAAGCCATGGTATGATCAGCTCCTAAAGCTGAGGTAGATGAAGAATACCTTCAAAGAAAATGGAGTAAAACTTGTGTGTTTGAAAACAGGCCTCTGTTAGATGAATATGTTTCAATTTACAATCCAGAGCTTGTCTAAAAGAAGTAATTGTACACATTCTGAAATATCTCTGATGGTATCAGTGCTGAATTCAGCAGCAGTTTTCCTTTGGTTGTTAGGCAAACTTAGTAGGTCAGCCTCTTTTCCCACCCAGAATTCTTTATTAGCAGAAGAATGTAAGCTGGTTGCATTCAAGTTTGTCAGCAAGTTTTCATAGATCAGGTTGAGTGCTGGCCCAAGCATACATTCAGGGTGATGCCATGACTCCCTGGAGAGGCTACTGAATTAGAAATGTCTGAGGTTATTTTTCCTGATTGAGATTACTTTGTTGCTATACTCACCAGAATGCATTTGACAGCATGTGGCCTTGATCAATGCCTGAACAAGCTTGTCACATCTTGTTTGCAGAAAATGGGTTCACTTCTTCATCAAATTGCCTTGTCCTCACTTTAAAAGTAGTCTATTTCCATTTGAATTTAACAGAGGTAGTATTCATTACTACAAGGTCAGTTGTAGATCTGTCTCAGATCATCCATTTATTTGTAAAAGTCCTTCATAATGTTGAATATACAGAAATAGATTTGTATTTCAGTGACTGTAGAGTATAGGATCTATTATACAGTGACGATCACATGTATAACACCATCCACTCTGATTCTTGGTCAACAGAGATGGGCTTAATGTGGGCTTTAATAATATCTTTGAGAGAGGTTAGCATAGTTTTTCTACCTATGTTCATAAAGATCTCTATACATCATTGGAAACAACTTACTAAGTGATCCTATTGGACAATATTTGGCATTACCATGACATCAGAAGCGCTCTCCTGGAATAGTTTGCCTACCAGTAATCTAAACCTAATCAAAGAGTGATAGGGTTAATTCCTTCTCTCCTGATTTCCTGAGATGTGGTGAATTAATAGGTTTAATTTTGGGACCATTGTTTTTGTCTTCTATACATATTAATACTTGGAGACATTACACTAAGGTGGTCGCTACTGATCTCTATGATTCAAGCAAAAATACCTGAGATGGATATCATCCTGATCCCTGAGCACATGTATAGGTTTTTAGTTATGGAAATGTTTCAGTGTACTGAACAAACTCCTTGTTTACCTGGATTTAGAACCTATCATTCATTCAGACCTTCTTGGATCTGTGGGGCAATATACATATTGGTAGTCCTAGTACATCATGCCATATTAGACATAATATTATCTCAGAATACTTGGACATCCTGATAACATTGAACAAAGCAAACATACTGTTACTAATTACATGTCCCCAACAACTCATATTAGTGCTAATTGCAGGTCCCCATCAAGGTCTCTTGTTGACCATTCTATATATATGAAACCACGAACTATAATCCTAGGAAACTTCAAGTATCCATCTATCAACTGGCAGACTTTTACAACAAATAAAATAGTGGCATTGTAAATGTCAACTCCTTGCACAGAATTTACTGGAACCCATGAGACTAGGATACCATAAGAAGCCCTGATAGTTGCGAAACCAGACATGGAGCAGGATGTGAGAAGGGCAAGGCCCACTCATCCCCTCAGGTTGGAGATGGACAGTTAAAAGGTTGTAAATCACACAGTGATGAGGGATTTCCCTGGTGGAGACCAGGGAAACCAATTTTAGTGCTTCAAATAAGGGGTTTTGGCTGGTTGCTGGCAAAGTCCCTTGAGGAAGTGAGAGCCAAACAGCACAGTCGCAGCATTGCCCCCTCAGCTGCTTAGACCAGCACTTGTACAGGGAGATAAGTCTAAAGGAAACACTTTCAATGTCTCCTGATGGCTGTCTGAATGATGACCCTTCCCACTCACCTCTCTTATTGGTGATGGGAAGCAAATGGGCCTATTGGCTGGGTCATTTTTAATTATTTTAGGAAACTCAAAAGTGTACCTCTTATAGTAATGAGCTATAGTCTAATTGAACCATATATTCTGATCCTAAAGCCATATCTAATGTCTTAGCTGTCAAATTCAGCTCTAATTTCACCCCCACCCATTCAGCCTTGCATCCATTCCCTTGCTCCAAAGACTAATCCTCACCCACTATCATATTAGATCAAGTCCTAACAGCACTAGCCAAAACCAAAGCACCAGCTCTATGGAATCTGACAACTTACATGACTGTCTACTTATCAGTCCAAAACACAGTTTTGCTCAACCCTTCCTGAACCTATTTAATCATAGCCTCCCCATTCATTATGTAGATGTCTAGAGAAGTGCAATATTCATACCACTGCACAAGCATTGAACTAAAGAAAACAAATCTGTTGCATGTAATGCATCATAGCCAAAGTTATACATCTCAAAAACAAGTAACCTACAGTCCCTTTAGCCAAATGTAAATGGTTTCATGAACGTTATCTTGTCTACTTAATTGATTCAGTCAGAGCCAAAGCTTAGTATTCTCATAGCTAAGCATTCTGGCACCATGAGCCATTCCTGGATCTGGCACTCACCCCTTCAGCTTTTAAGCCAAGACGCAAAAAAATGTCCTCTTACTTGAACTCTTTAAACAGTAGCAAACAGCTTATTCTGAAATACAACATGTGAAACACTGAAGCTCTTCAACTCTGACTGTAAATGAAGAATCAGCATTTTAGTGCTGCACTACCAAATATCAGCATCTGCTGGATGTGTCCCCAAACGCCTTGTTCCTGGTACTGCCCCCTGTGCTCCATCTTAGCTATGCTTCCAGATTGAGGTTTTTGAAAGCACTGCTGTACAAAACTCTATTTGTCCACACTATCTATCTGGTTGTAGATAATGCCGTTGATACATTTTTTCACACTAGTATTACTGACAAATCATGCCCCTCCTCCAGTATTAACCCCTGTAGCTTCTAATGAATAGCCATCTGGATGAGCAATAAACCCTCTTCCACAGGGCAAAGCTTGACTAGTGATGCACCACTGGGCTCATACTTGCCTCCTCTCTACCATCTAAATATTTGGCATGAAGACACATATCAAAGGTATATGGCTTACCAAGTCTGAGTATGACAGCAAACTTGGTGCCATTGTTTTCTCTCAGGCTGATAACAACTTATTCCAAGTATAGCTCGACATTGCCAGCACTTGGTGTGCTGTCTATGGAATCAAGTGCAATGCCACAAAATGCATCATAGTTTTATAGGGTACACAAGATTATCCAAATATGGTGCTTTCTTTAAACTTGATACAGTCTTTAAACATCTTGGCACATTCTAGCCAGAGCTGCAGCATAAAAGAATAAAACCAATGTGACCCAAGTTTGATTAGTGGCTTGGTGGTATGAGGTGCTGGTAGGCAATAATCAGGGGAAGGGACATGCACTTGGGAGCACCTCTTGATTGATGCCTGGTGAAAGCTGGGGACTTGCAGAGGGAACCTTGTCCTAAAGGAAAATCGAAGGAGAACATCAGCCAAGTTAACATGAATTTGGAATGATATACCATCACTTCCCCATTGCGCATCTGTTCCCAGATGTAAACAACTGGGCATAAAAAGGGATGTTATGGCATAAACAAGATGGTGCTGCACCAGGAACCTCAATATCCTTACCAGTCATGAGCATGGGTATGGGCAAATCTAGTGGAGGTAAGGAAATCCATGCAGTCATTAAGCTCAGTGGATGATAGGCCTTGCTGGCAACTGATGATCAGTTGTGAGGAGTAAAAAAAATTAATTTATGGTATATTCTTTGACAGTGATACTTTAAACACCATGTATTTATCATAGCAAGAAATTAATTCAACTAACTTTTTAAGGCTTATCTTACAGCTCTTGTCTTCTGTGACATTCTTCCACTGCATAAAACTGGTAATATTATGAATACCTCATCCAAATATCTCAGTTTTCATCAGAATATAAAAAGCTCCTGTTGTCATAATAATTTTCTAACCCAACAGGTTCTTTAGTTATGGAGAATGGTTCCATTGCAGTACGTTAGCCAGCTTTAATGCCACTGTTAATGATGTATTGACATTTACAAATTCATCCCTTGAGTTTGTAGTATGACTCCTCTTTATAGTTTACATAATTTACTTACAAGTTTTCTGAGTAGCACTGTCTAAGCTTCTCAACCTTCCCCAAGAAGTCTGCCCTACTGCACATCAAGATCATAGTCAAAACTCATCAAACTTCAACAGCATGATCACTGTTTTCCATAGGATATCACTGCCAGTGCAGTCATAGTGATTCCATTATTTAAGGAGATTTCTCATTTCTTTATGTTTGTGTGACAATGGAGTCAGTGAAGCTCGGGATGTGCAAGCTTAGCCTTGTTATGGAGGAAGAGGGGAGCTCATCCAAAAATGGTCCTATACAGATTTTGTATAGGGCTGACTTCTTAAAGAGTTGTGCTTGCTAGTTTGGCTCCCAACAAGTTGTAATTTGAGGGGTCACAGTGGAAGTGCTCTAGACTGCCTGTCTAGTAATAACCAATGAACCTTTTCATGCAAAAGACTTACTATATCTTTCTTATGCTAACTATTCTTCCATCAAAAATTTAAACTGGTCATAAACAATTAGCAGAGAATTTTAACTATCTCCAGAGCAAATAAGCTGAACCTCAATACCACCATCCCAGCTTCCATGACTATTTCTGTCAGTGTCCTTAACTCTTATGCACCATTGTGGCCCTGTGCCATAATTTATTGTTTTGACAAACTCAAATTCACCTCAAATGTGCTAAATATAGGGTTGATTTTTTACAACAGCCTTACACATAAGGACAAGTTTTCAATGGTGCCACATCCCCTTTTCAATCTAAGGAATGCCCCCTTATTTTGTCTGCTGAACTTCCATCAGTGGGACATGCTCTCATTACCTGTAGATTGCCCAGTGGGACTTCCATGCTAAGAGTTGGACTATCTGCAATCAGTGCTGAACACAACTGCTAGTCAAAGAAGGCAGTATCCCCATATCCTCATATTCCGTCTACAATCAGTCCCAAAGCAGAACAGTTAGTTAAGGAAAGCAGTATCCCAATATTCCCGTATTCCCATCTACAATCAGTCCCAAGCTTCTCTCATTTCTGTGATAGGCAGCATTGGCTGCTAATCTGGTCACATAATGATTTTAAAGCACTGGTTCTGGTTTATATGTCACTTTATAACTTGGGCACATCTTATCTTAAGTGACATTTGAATTGGTATTGTCTCCCTTGGGACCTGTATTTTCCTGCTCTGGAGCTGTTGGATGTCCTAAAGAGTCCATCTATATTAATCTTCTGCTCATTTTTTTTTTCAGAGGCCATAAGTTTGGACCATCTTACCAAAGTGGCTAAAGATGTCCATGGCACAACATTTAGATGAGTTCAGCATCTGTAATTAGTCTGATGAGAACAATAGGAATTCAGCTTTAATGTGGGTTACTAGAGAGCACATAGCAAGTATAATTTTTTTTTCTAATTTATATGTTTATTGAACAGGTAAGTCCTCTTATCACAAGTGTCCTCCTAGGGGGTAATGACAAAACACTAACTGTAAGTGACTTGCTCAGAGTAGGTGTACAGAAGACTAAGGAGTCAAACTGTGTAACTCCTTTTACAAGAAGTAGCTCACTGACTTAATTCTCTGAGCTGACATATTTTTGGTTGCAAGGAAAGAATTATAACGACATTAACCATATATGTGTGTGTAGCTCCATGGCTCAGTAAACAAAATATTTGATAACATTTTTTTTCTTTTTGTTGCCCAGATTAGCTGTATTGAGCTAAAAATAATCCCTTTTCAACATCAGTATAGGGGAAAGTCTGCTACAGTGCAAAGTAATACATGGACACAGTATATGAGATGCATATCATTGGTGAGAGCTTTCACAAAGAATCCTAGTGTCTCTGAGCTACAGCCTCATTTTATGTCACCAAAAATGCTTAATTAAACAAACAGTGATTCAACACCACAGCATGACTCTTAAGAAATACATGCTTCCTTAGCATAATATCATACTTCATTGATACTGGTATTTTGTTGACTTCTTTACTTGTTAGCTTCGTCATTCCTTATGTTTGTTACTACTTACCCTTTGCCTATTTGTTCTTTAAATATTTCCATCAATCTCCTTCTTTCCAGTGTCTTTCCCCTGCCTTCTCAATTTTCATCTGCAGAATATTAGTCACCTTACACCTCTCCCTTCTCTCTTTATTTCTTTACTGGACCAATCACTGTTGCCTCTATTAACTACACAACAATGTAAGCTGGTTTAAACCCTGCCCTGCAAAGTACATAAACTTTCCACTCTAGGACTGTGGTTCATGGAATATTCTGGCCCTTTTTCACATTGCAGTTCAACCTCAAACAATATTTACCACCAAACCTGGCACTGGCAATGTGTAGCAGTCTTTGCCTTTATGGTGCAGACCCTGAGTAAGTATATGTTACTTGTTTTAAGATCTGTTTCATTCCACATATTTTTACATTGTTCCTTCCCTTCAGGCAGCCTTTATCTGATCACCAGTATCAATGTGGACAAAGAGATAACCCTCTCTTCTGTACTGTGCAATTTTAACAAATATGCAAGCTTGAATTCAGTACCTGGAAAAGTATGGCAGGATGTTATATATCACCTCAGAAAAAAAAAGCTGCATGCATGAAAATAATGTGTAACCCAAATGTTTTTTTTACGAAAATGTTTTAACTGTACCTAGAATAACAACAGTATCTGAAGTCCACAGTCCAGCACATAGATACTTGCATTGCTCAGATGGTCATAACATTCATTCATGACCTGTAGCTTATTGTCATTGGTGAGGATCACAGAATCATTAAGCTAAAACTAAGAAGGGTAAACCAGGTAACTTGGTCACAGCAAGACTGCACAACCCACCATGTGGTATCATCAAGCATACCAAGATATGCCTAAGCTTCACTATGTGTCTTGTGCTTGTCCCAGTCACCCCTTGCACTGCCTGGAGGCATCATATGAGAGTAACACAGAGGCATCATCAGAGATCTTCTATATATTTTAAAGCAGACAATAATAAATAAAAAAATAGAAAAAGCAGTTTATTGTCCTTTTAAGGAAAAGCTTTTACTTAGGACATTGTTTTACATTACAAGTTAGCCATTTTTTGCAGGATCCATTCTGCAAAAGGTGTTTATGTGGGAAAGGAATTGTATGCTTGGAATAAAACAAAATGAAATTACTAAGACTGTCTGCACAGCATGATTCTATAAAACTAACGCAGAGGTAAAATGCACTGTCCGGCAGCACAAAGTCTATTAATTTATCTCGAATGCCACCACAAATACAAGACGATATTTTCTGGAGTAATTCACACAGAAAATTAAGATTAGTAACTTACTCAATTACATAAAATGCAAACAGAAAGCAAAGCAATAAAAGCAGAGACCACAGGGTGAATATCAGATCATAAGCAGTCACCAGTACTTCACTACTTGGTTATAACATATGTGATGTTTACTGAATAATTAGTCACAGTAACTGTGGTAGCATCTTGGTGTTTTCATCCCTGATTTCTAAAAAGAAGCTAGGCTAGCAATTCAGAGATTTGGAGGAGCTGTAACATGCTGTTTGATACAGTATAAAAAAATCAACCTATAGATGTTAAACAAGGAAAACACTGCAGGCTAAGTTTTTGCTTAGTGCATGCCATATTATATCCAAGGAAAATATATCATACAGTGATTAATCATGTCTTATAATATTAAGAACAAAAAAAATTATATTTGTTTGAAATGATGAGCTATATAATGCTTAACTGACAATTTCTGGATGGTTTATAAATTATGTATAATGTTTACATCTATTGTTGCTTCAATGGGGCCTGTGATATAAACTGTTTGTAACTAAAGTGATATCATTTTGTATGTTTTTCATTTATATAAATATAAGACTGCCTTTGTCTTATGTGTAAATTTAATAAAGATGTTTGGAAAAAAAAAATAAATGATGAAGTCAAAGCCTCATTCTCTTTCTGTTGCCCAAGGTGCATGAGTCATTTTTGTCTGCCTGAATTTGTTTTATTCACAAAACACTATTTCAGTCAAGTTATTAGACATGATAAGTTTCTTTTTTGGCTGCCCTTCTTGCCCCTTCCTTTTAACTTTATGATATATTTTTATATCCCTACATTTTACATCTTCCTCAGTTAAGCTACTAACCTTTAGAAGAACTTAAACAATTAAGGTACTTCAGCCAAGTTGGATTTCTCTTATCACTGTCTATGCCACACTTAAAATGTGATATCAAAGTGTGCTCTTTGAAAGACATGCAGAACATGATCACATATAATTACAGTCATCAACATTATAATGGTGGAAGGCTCATGGAATGTATGTGGTTTAGATTTTTTGCTAGAATCTGAAAGGCTTAGTGTGAACACTGACACCAGATTTCAGTTGAGAAGGCCTACTCATTAAATCAAGTCTGAAAAGAAAGCACATAGTTCAGCTAAAGTGTCCTCCTTTATAAGCATTTGACTTTTTGAACTCTGAACTGGATTTCACGTCATTCTTTCTTTACTATTTGATAACAGTCTCAGGGACATATGCTTTTTGAAACAGATGCAGAAGTATAAACATGATAAAGAAGCAAGAGACTGTACAAAATGCATTTCCACCATTGTGTATGCAACTGTAGAAATTCCAAAAATTTACATTTTTTCCTGTCCTGATTATTTTAAATACATAAACCTAGCAAATGTCCATAGGATCTGCACTGTTTAAGAAAGGCTTTGAAGCAGAAGAATAAAATAAATCTCAGCTGAAGGAGGAATCATTTATTCTAGTGCTCTGGCCAGTTCAAGTATGCCTAACACAATACAACAGATAAGGGTTTCTCATTTGCTTGACACTTCCAGTAGCAGTAAAATGGGCATCAAATGAACCAACTAGTTTCAGGAAAGAAAATTAATTTGATATGTATCCTACAATTTAAATATAGTGTTATTAGCACTAACAACTGAAAATCATATGACACAAAGAGAATTTCATATTTTCTGTTCACAAGCTCATACACATGAGCATAAAATTATCCTTCATTGCAGGGTCTATGGAAAACTATAGTCTAGAGTTCAAAGGTGAACATAGAATAAGCAGTAACTGCAGCTTTTAGGAATTCATAAGGCAAGGCCTAGAAATGTCTGTAATTTTCTGAAAATGTCATGTATCTCTTTGAAATTTACTAATCTTGTCCTCAGTGTGACTAACACTGCCCTTGGGCATCTGACATCCCCCTTCCCAAGCAACACATCCTCAGTTAACCATACAATTCCTCACAATTTTCCCCCTACTTCAACATGCCTCTAAGCCTTAAATAATATTTATTCAAATATAATATAGCATAATTCTTATTAGACAATTATTTACATAGGCACTCATGTCAATGTTAAGTCATGTGTATACTCAAGCTTTGAGACATTACCAGAAACAATTGTTTTTTCTTAGAAAGTAGATGAGACAATATAATGAAAAAAACTTTTATGCCATCAAAAATGAGTGTAGTAACTTTTGTTAGTTATTCATTGTCAAAATGAATGTATATATAAGGGCCAAATTCAATAACACCTACACTAAGTGCACACAATTTGTATTCAAGAACATCCCTACCAAATGTTTGAGCTTTCTAGTCATTTAGAAGGATTATACTAAGTGTACATGTAGTCTACACTTTCTAGTAGGGTTACCACCTGTCCCACTTTGTGAGGGACAGTCCCTCTGTGGGCAGTTGTGTCCTGAACAAAAATATTAAAAATGGCAAATGTCCTGAGATTGTAGGACATAATTATGTCCCATATTTTATGTAATATTTGTATATTGTGCCTTTCAGCTTATCCCGGTTAGGGGTCGCCACAGTGGAACTCCGGTCCGCTAATGTTTGGTAGTGGATTTATACGTGCCGAGTTACCAGCCCTAGCGCACAACCTTCAACAAAGGCATGCCCATTCACACATGCCTCCACACAGAAGACGCTCTAGCTGAGAATCGAACGCGACAACGTCTTGCTGTGAGGCGACAATGCTACCACAGCACCACTACATAGTTGCATAAAATAGTTATTTCTGTATCTAAAATACCTAAATATTACAAGAAACAGACTAAGCAACGAAACTGCTACAAGAATAAACTTTTATTTAGGCAAAAAAGTAAAGTTCTATCCTTAGTACTGACCGTGGGTATGTGAAGGCCTGTAAAATCTGATGTGTGTCCCGAAAATGTCCCACTTTGGCTATTTGAAAAGGAGGCAACCCTGCTTTGTAGTAACCTTTATAAATCCTCCTAAGTATTTAAAGATGCAAATAAATCAGTAGGAAAACTAAAATTAAGAGGAAGAAGGTGTGACTTATGCTTGTGTTGTCTGTTCACTCAGAATGGTATACACTTAGTGTACACTTAATGTAGGTGTTAATGATTCTGAGGAACAGTCTTGTCTTTAAACAAAACACTGGAAAGTATTGCAGAGAAAGGCACAACTATTTTGATGACTTTTATTCAAATATGAAATGAAATGCTACAGTGCAAAGATTATTTTCAAAGAAGTCTGTGAAATGAGTATGAGTGCAACACTAAAATCCTTCCTGACAAAGTTTTTCAGCTATCAGTTCTGTCATTTGGACAGTTACAAAGTGGTTAGAAGGATGTGCTAACCTGTTGCTTTGTAATCAATAAAGCACTCACCAGGTGATGTGAACAAAGACTGGTGCTATATCAATGTTAAGTAGCATTTTCTGGGCTTACATTTCTAGGGCAGTATGCACAATCTTAGTCCAGAAATGACTTGGTCTGGGAAATGGTAAAGACTACATACCATAATCCTTATGAGTTCACAAACCTATTGTCAATGACTTCACTACTGAGTTCCTGGAGCAGTGCAGGAAGGGAGTAGTTCTTTATCATCATTTGTGATTTACAAATGTGGTAACTGTGGAGCAAAGTCAGAGGTCAGGCTGAAACTGATAGGACTACAAATGCAGACTATGTTTAGGAGCTGGAAAACTGAAGTTTTGCTCATCAGGATAGGGAATTAAACAAATAAAAGGTGCAAATCCCTTTTCTATATAGACAGCTGCACCTATCAGAAGGCACCTAATATGCCAACAATGTACAAAAGCTATTCTATATTGTGCCTCACCCAGTGAGGCTACTGAGATGTTGCCAATGGTTCCTACAGTAATGCCAGACTTTCACATTAAAATAATATGCAAACAAATCCTGCTCCACAGGCATGGCAAAAGAGGCCATTGAACCACTCCTGGCTATGGTTAAGGAGGACAAAATATTCCACAGAGCATTACAATCCACTTGTACCATTCCACCTTTCTATATGAATCATACTGCTATCAAAATAAATCATGTTATATGCAGTATAGAAAGCTTGCAATACCACAAGCATGTGACATCAGAAAGTGTGCTCTAATCAAAAGTTTAAATATTTTGTTTCACTCCAGCCAAAGTCTGTGAACTCTCAATAAAAGGCAGGAAATATCAGCTTCCACATAAAAATGTGTCTGGAGGTCCAAATTTCTTGAATTTTTCTTGAGGTCATTTGCATGCACTATGCAAGATCTGTATTCTTGGTATTTGCTGGCAATTTCTCTGTGGGCCTTGTTCAAAATTAGGATGATTCTATTTTACAGGTTAACAGTAATGTCATGATAGTTTACAAAGTAAGCAGTACAAATCCATTTTACAGGGTTGCTTAGTTTGTGAATCTTCTTCAGTATATGTACTGTAGCAGCATAAATCATTTTTACTAGTGAAATAGATTGGGGAAAATATTCTTACAGTTTAGTCACTCTGTTAATTGATCAGTTAAGCAAATGATACTTGAGTTATTCACAAAGCTTATGCATTCTTATATTTTTCAACAGAACTGTGATTTATGGGATTTGTAAATAATTTTATATTTTACATATTTCATAAGCATCTCTATAGATTGTAAAAAATAAGTGCTTAAAATTTTAAACAACATAAAAATATAGGCCATATAAGCAAAGTTAGGTATTTCATTAATCTTTATGTTGATTACTACATAAACATGACACAGTGTATAATATAAAGCCTATTTCTGTAGCAAAACAATAAAATGGTTAATTAGTCAAACATTTGTGAAAGAAGCCTATTCATTTTTTCATAATTGTTGAGCTGAAAGGTACACATGACTAATTAGCAACATTTCTGCATTAACTGCTGCAAAGCCTCAGGGTCTGCTATGAGTAACAAATCCCACTTAATAAACAAAAACATTGATAATAGTAATATTTTCCCTTAAGCTCTCTTGACACCGTTTTATTGAGATGGCTCTAATATGTCTACAGAATATCCTAATAACACCAACATTTTCAGAGGGTATTCTATAAGGGACTGACTATGAAATAAATGATGTTGCAGCATAAATAGCTGTCTGTGAAGGCCTTGGAATATTAACAACAAATGACGTGCATTATATTAAATGTCTAAAATGGAGTGGAAGAGAAATTGCATTTTAAATGCATTATTTTGACAAACAAAACAACCATGCCATGCTTGTATGTTATAATAACTTACTATAACTAAGTTTAGGATAATTGCATATTTCACTTGATAGATATACTGACTTATTCAAATAAATAAACAGGGAATTACTGATAGTAATTCCAAACTCATTCTTCAAAAACTTTCATTTAGCAAGAATGAAGTAAATAAAGTAGATCTCGTGTAAGTGTGTAAAGCATATGCAAGGATGCACTACAGTGGAGGTACTAGAGATCATCAACATGGAAAGTGAAGTATAGTCCCTAGATGCAGGAGGCACAGGCTAGCATAATTAACAGAAGACATGTTGAACAATGGCTGTATGGATTTATGTCTGTGCACGAATATGTGTGCACATGTCTGTGCATATTTCTGCATGCACAAGTACATTTTTAGCTGTTTTACGCCTCATAATTCAAAGTGTAGGCAGCACAGTGACTTAGCAGATATCACTGTCACCTCACAGCAAGAGGTTTCTCAGTTTGATTCTTTTCCGCATTGCCTTCTGTGCAGAGTCCGCATGCCCTCCCTATGGTCACATGGGTTTCCTCCAGGTGCTCCAGTTTCCTCCCATATTCCTAAGACATTGAGTAGATGGAGTGGATATTCTAAATTGGTCATAAATGTGAGTGTGTTTGTGAGAGTGTGGTGTTGAAGAGCTACTGTGGTAGGACTAGCCACCCGGTTGATAAACCTTGCCTCTAGATGATTGTCTCTGTTGAAGTGGCAACCTGACCCCATGTGCAAAATGGGATGGATGGATGGAGAGATGAATCTGAAATTATTTGTATTTGTTTTTTCCTAATATATAATTATAATGTCTAGTTAGCAGAAATAACTAAAACATTTTAGTAAATACACTGCGTCAGAAAAAGTTCTTTAAAACAGTCAAATATGTCACAATGTAAATCACTAGATAATGTTACTGATTTTATTGATAAGGCATTCTGTTATTTTGGGGATTTTAACATACCAGTATTACAACTACAAGAGTTTAATTAATATATATTTAAAAATGTTAAGACTTAGAAGTCCATCAGAAGGAAAAATTACATTGCTATGAGAGAATGTTGAAGCTGATTTAGAACGATTATTTGATTTTATCTAAAGGCAGAAGAAAAGGACACAAATGATTTGTTTAACTTCCTTCTCATATATTAAGCTCTATAATTGACTAATTTCTAATATAGTAAAGTAGGCTTATAGATTATTACTAGGCTTACAATCCGTGGGGATCACTGAGGAGTGTACCCCAAATTCGCACTTACTCCTAAGCACTGCCTGATTAAGTGACTTGCTCATGGTCACACAGTAGGTAAATGAGGGACGTGGTAATCAAACCCTGTATCACAGGAGCTTCAACTTTGACTCTCTGGTTCAACTGCCAGACTAGGATGACCTCAAGTGATTTAGAAATTGTAGGAAGAGAAGAAAACTATAGTTTTCCTTGTGTTGATATTTTATATGTAATGTTCATTGTTTTCAAATTCACAACTTGAAATTAGTTGACTTTCATAAATTAAAACTGCACAGCATATAAGTTGGTCAAGACATACAAAGAGACAATTGCTGATTCACAATAACTTATACTGTGCTAATCAATATATACTTTTTGGTTTCCATTCAGAGATAAGATTAAAAAAATGAAGTTTTGGTTACAAAATATGGTGCACAAGTTAAACAAATGACTACAAATACCCTTAAAAGGAAAACATTGCTTTAGAAGTATTCAGAAGAGCACACAGAAGTGATATACAGCATCATTTTCTGAACTGAAAAATTAAAAAGTGAGAAAATCCTACAACATTCCTCATGATTGTGTAACACAAGCTTATTGACATGTTGGCCTTCCATCTTTATGATCTTGTTTACACTTCTAACGGAGTAAATATGCATGACAGCACCCATAACTTACTATACAAGTGGAATACAAAAAGAAATTCAATCAACAAAGTGGTTTCTTTATAGCCCACAGAACACATTACTTAGTTCTATTCAACCTTTAATCTGTGATATGTTCTGAATCTAATTGTACCATATTTATACTTAATTGCTTAGCATGATCCATCTGAAGCTTACTTCACTTTTAAATTATTATGGGCAGGCTGCTCTCCATCCTGCTACCACAAATGTTATAGCCTTTCCTTTCCAACCACATCTTGCGCTTCCATTGTAAGTGCACAACTCCCATGCCATGGATACTTCTCAGTTCAGTCTATTCCTAAGCCATCAGCTAAATGTCATGTCTCACATTCTGTTTACCAGCTGTCTTTACATTGCATGCTTCTGTCCCATTACCTTCTATAGCCACTGGAAGCATGCTGTGCCTACATCAATTTGCTCTAATCACTTTTCCAACATTTCATTACTAAGTATTTAATCTAATATCCTATTATTATTATTATTATTATTATTATTATTATTATTATTATTATTACTTCAGTTCTTTCTATCCTTTCTCTGTTGGCCATGTGACTTAATCACTCAGATCCAATACCTCCCAAAAGATATATGCACACCTGCACTGTTATGGTCATACAGACCTCTGAAACTATACTAGAACGCTATTTTCAAAGCCCTCTCATTTTGGGACATGCTCACCAAATATGAATCTTTCCAGCCTCTTCCTGACCATTTTTCTGAATGTTTGGCATCTGGATCCATCCCCATTTCCCTCCTTTACTAGCATAAGATGGCAACTATGCCTAGCCTGGAGTTATTTTTCTAATGGGCCAGTAGGCTTCGTTTCTGTAAGCACATCAGACTCCCTTGATCTTTCGTCATTACTCTCCAAATGCTCTGCTCCTGTATTCACCTTTTGCATCAGTTCAGGAATATGTTTTCTGCCTCCTTCCCCTAAATAATTTTATATTTCACTCAGTGTACTAGTTACCCACTTCTCCTGTGTTCAAATCTAAATGTTTTTTTTTAATGATTTCTGACCTCTGATTCTATTTTCTGTCCCCGAGATACAATTATTTGGTGATGGATGAATATACTAGCCACGTCCCCCGGATATTCCAAACACTTTCCTAACCTGAGAAAATAATGGAAAACTTCACAACACCAACATCACTATGCATGTTCTGCTTCCTTGATATCCCTTATGCATTCAAGTTCCCAAATATCTTTTGACACTTCTATACCTCCATCCTCATTGTAAGAGATAATACTCCACTCACTGTTGACCAGGCAGCGTGCTGCCTGTGGCACTATTTTATTATTAGCCATAGTGTATCCATATTCCAAGACAACCTTCCCCAGTCTTTTTCTCACCTCATCCTCATGGATGCATTTGCACTGACAGTCTTCATAAATTCAAAATATTGAACATAGCCACATACGAGCTGATTTATGGCATTCCCTATCGTCTCATTTTTGTCTGAATAGTACTCCATGCATCATCAAGAATTTTCCCTTTTCCCTTCTCAAGACTAAACTGTCACAATTGTAATGTATTTGTAATAACTATGTTCTTGGAATGTAGAAAAACTGTGCCAAGAACATCTTAAGCACTTCCACTTCTACTGGCAGTAAATGTGCTCCATTCACTTTTATGCAACCTTACCCAGTCATATGTTGTAACACAAAACAATTCGTCAGTATAATGCCATTCTAGCTACAGACTACAGTAAACTTTTAATCTTAAATATTTAATCACTCCTTCCCTAAGTACAGGGAATCTATATTACATAGACGAAAAATCAAAATCTCGAACGCTCGGATGAGTGAAAACGCAGGTAATCAAAATCGCTATTGTGGGGGGCTGCACCCTCCACCCCCCTAAAAATATATTCCATCTTCGAGATTGCACTACAGTGAGGAAAGGGCAAATTTTCCGATCTTCGCTGTACCGCAATCTCACAATACCGATTTCAATTACCTGCGTTTTTGCTCATCCGAGCGTTCAACATTTTGATTTTTCATTGTTGTGATAGGAACCCATTACAGGCAGCCCCAAAGTATTGGCCCCCCACCCTCATGTTTCCAGTGAAATCAAGCAATATCCTTGGTCATCTGTCTTTAATATCACTTAGCAATTGGAGAAAATGGTCATGAAAGAGGCTTATGCTCTCAACTGGTGTAAAAGATCCTCAATTGTGCCTACCTGCAAATTCTGCCTAACTACTTTTGCCAGTGTGTTAATATCCAACTGAAATTAAAAAGATGAAAGGGGACAACCTTCTCTCTTACCCCTATATGCTCTTAATAATTAAGATCTCACATTATTTACTGGTGTCCTCAACAGCAGATTACAACACAAAGCTATCACAAAGCAAATAAAATAGTTTCTTTATGGCCATGGCTTCCAATGCCTTCAGATGTCTAGAAGAAAGAACTAATGATATTCAGATATGTGTGTTTTCACAAACAACACATGCTCTTTTCTTACTAGTCTAAGAATCACATGTACCATCCAGGTACAGTCTTGCATAAATGTTAGTATTCACATTTAGGAGTAAGATCCATCTGTAATTTGTAGAGTAAAGCCTGCTGTTAACACATATGGCAGTACTATAAAATATGCTTCTCTGCACAAGGGATGAATTTCCCATCCTGCAAGGCTGAATTAAACACTAGTGCTGTACATCCAGTGAGTTGCTGTCCTGTCTTAAAAGAATCAGCTATGAATCCATCTGCCTGTGCTATGCCCTTCTTCATCTGCACGATAACACCATTTATCTCATTTTCTAATTTCTTATCTAGCAAAATCATTTTAGAAAACTCGGCATTTAGAGACATATTTCACCCCCACGTTAATAAAATACCATGGTGGTGCTGCGGTAGCGTTGTCGCCTCACAGTTAGACGTTGGCCGTTCGATTCTCAGTTAAAGCGTCTACTGTGTGACGACATGCGTGAATGGGCGTTCCTTCATTGAAGGTTGTGCGTTAGGCCCGGCAAGCCAGCATGTAAAACTCTACTGCCAATCATTAGCGGACCGGAGTTCCGCTGTGGCGACCCCTAACCGGGAAAAGCCGAAAGACACACACACACCCTCTGTTTGACTATACAGCTACTCATAGAAACTTGTGAACATTTCTCTTATCTCTACTGAACTTTCACATTTGTTTTACCTTTCATCTCTTAAGTAGTGGAAAAAAAGACAGTGAAATCCAAGAAGCAGTGATCAGGTATCCCAATCTGCAGTCTCAGCAGTCTGCAGGACAAAGTAAAAGATTATGAATAAAGATAACTGCAGAATATTGTATTCTGGCTACAGTAAACATAGCAAAACTTACCAAAAAGAATGTGCATCATCATTGAATAAAGATCTGCCAAAACCCCCTCTCTGAACTATGTTTTTTTTCTCCTCTAAAAAAAAAAGATTATTTATTTTTGTTAAGTTTTGCTAAGTTAACTTTGGCCAGGATCTAGCAGTCTGAAGGGTTATCATTATTACCAATCATTCATGTTTAGGTAGCATGCTCTGCCCTTCTCCTTCATGTCCTTCAATTTAAATGGAAGTGATTTAACTTCCACCTCTCCTAACGTCAATCAATATACCAACATATGGATGATGTCTGCCTCGTCTTAGCAGTATCAACCCTTATCAGCCTTTTCAGATTACAGCCTTATTTTGTATTGCATTTTACCTCCCTCCCAAACCGCAGACAACTCTGTCTATACTGTACATAGCTCTTTTGATAAGAAACATACTCTTAACTGTTTCTGTTTTTGTTGCATATATCTGTCCATGCTCATCTTTCCTCCCTTCCATCTATCCAATCATTTACCCCTTCTGCCCTCGTCTAAGGGTATATGTGAGCCATTGCATCTTCTATGTTCCTTCACTCACAGGATTTCATGTTCATTGTTTTTCTCTAGTGTGTCCCTTATACTCTGAAGCATCATCTGCTGACGATCTGACAAGAGTCAGGCATGTATGCTGATTTCCAAAATCTCTCAAAGATGAACTCTGACAATAAAAAATACACCTAGCCTGAACCATCCTATCACTACAAAAAGACATGCGCGCACACAGACACACACACACACACACACACACACACACACACACACACACACACAAGCAGACGTACTCTCACACACAAACAGCAACAGCTGCCTGTGTTAGTTCTGTTTATACACATATACACAAATATCCTTATAAATGGCAGTGCTATAGTCACTTCTGCTAGGACTGTTTATTTGTTTATTTTTCCGCTCATTCACCAGAAAGTTGTAACAGCTGCTGTTTGTGAGAGGAAATGGAAGGTCCTCATAACAGTTGCAATTACTTTCCTCAGCTTTGTGTATTTTTATTTATTTTTTTTCTCTCCTATTCCCTAACTACTTGATTTTATCCATACTTAGTGAAATTAATCAATATAATTGCCATGGTTTTTAGTCCATTCTTCAAAACAATGTCATATGTTGCTGTGAAGACACAGACTTTTTTTATCAGGCCCTCCTTGTTCATCAATAACCTGCTGGAAAATGTTTTTTCTCTAATAGGATTTCATTTCATGTTTTGTCCATTTCCCGAAGCATTTTAGCACATAGTTGGGTGACTCCATAAAATAAGCTGTGTCATGAGCTTCTTGTTCATGTAAACTGTATATCGTCAGCCTTTCGTACCCCCACCCCCAATAACCCAAGTATGTTTTTTCTTTAAGTCATATACAGTGGAAACTGACATTGATTTTCTATAAAAATATTTTAAATAACACAATGGAATTGCGATAAATGCATAAGTGCACCAGTTAGAAAATCTAGCTGTGAGGTAAAAGGCCTTTCTCAGAATCATATAAATTGCTTGACAGTCACTTGGTCTGACATCAGGCAACAATAGAAAATGAGAAAGGAGAGTAATATAATCATTACTCTGTACCTTTATTCAAGAAAATGCTTTCAAATCTGTCTCCTCATACCTCTCAACTGTCCAGATTCTCGGAAAATGTCCATATTTTTACCTCATATTTTTGGTCTGCTCCTCATAAAATGTGTGGTTTTCTAGCATATCATTGAGGATTGAAGACCCACAGTAATACTAAATAATGACAGCCATTTGAGTTTCAGACTTCATACCGTTCAGAAAATATGCAATAATGCAGAAACTGTTATTCTAGCAAATTTCTAATTTTACAGGAGCATTATTGAAGTCTGTCCCTACTTTTGGGCTTTTGTTCACCAATTAATTCATGCTTTGTCCAGATTTCTTGCACTGAGAGGTTGAGATGTATGCTCTATACAGAGACCACAGCAGTCATTCCACAGGTTAGAAATGTTGATGTATCTTCCATCTGTCATACAGGAATTTTCTGGTTTGGGGTCAGTCAGCAGGTAAGACATACAAGGGGAGAAAACATTGCTCACAAGAAACATAGCTCTTGATAAAAAGAAATACAGAAATGATAGTAGAAAAACTACTCCTCTTACCACAGCATTCAGTTTTTCCCGAACACTAGAAGCAGAGGGTTGTCACTATCACATTTGTTCTAATTTCGTCTGAATACTTTTCTTAATATCTCTTCACTCCCCTATAAAACATCTTTTTATCAGTATTTTAAGAATATTTTTTTCCTTCATGAACCCCTCCCAAGCAATGACTCCACTACCTTCACCTAGCTGATTCATTTGCCCCTCCAATAAAGGTGAGAGCTGGGCTCACTACCTGGCTAAATGAAAGCTAGCAGCCCATTCATTAAAAGCCAGGGAGAGAACATGATCCCCTATCCCTTCTGCCAAAGGTGATATTTTGGAGTTAGGGATTCCCAATGTATTTGTCACATTACACCCGCACATTTGACCTAAACTCATCCTCCCAGTGGCCACAGCACTGCTGAATGCAGCTGCCTGGGTGAGACTGATGCATATTTCTGTACAGGAACAGACCTTCTAGTGATCCCACAGCCTGTACAGATTTTCCCCACTGCACCAGCAGATGGCAGAAGTTTATTGGGAGCTAGTTGCCTCCTCACAGTACTGGTGAGACATTGTCAGCCTCTTACAGACTACCTACCCAATATTTCCACCACTGAAGTCACTAAGTAAACTTACGTCACAAGGGGCATAGTCAGATCTATATCTGTTTCTTGCCTCAACTTCATACTCACCATCCAGTAATGTTTCACACTATCTTATGAGAATTTGACACAACAATTTCATCCTGTCTGTTACCATCCTCTTTGTATTTATCAACCGGAGGTGAACTGCTCCTGCAATGGTCATGTTCTTCCTTATATTCACTCATCACATGGTGGCACAGAAGTCAAATGTGCCAATTTTGGGAAGCAGATGTTTGTTTAGCATTGTTCTCTTCCTAAAAGCAAGGGTTCTGGCAGGAGCGGCCTTAGGTCAACTGTTGCCCTAGGCAAAAGGGTTACACGGTGCCCTCACCACACCACTTGGTGCCCCCATCCTGGTCTGCTTACAGCAAATAAATACTAGAAAAGCGCCCCTGTTACAGCGGCACCCAAGGCGCCTGCCTAGTTTGCCTATGCCTAAGGCCGGCTATGGGTTCTGCCTTCATGTACTATCATCATTCACACACAGCCTGACACCCAGTCTTTTTGCTGGAGTCTAAAACTCTGTCTCAGCATTTTTATAGGGGGTAGCCTCTGTTTTGTTGTGGACTCCCGATTTCCCACATTACTTCATGCAGTCTTCTTTTAGTAAAATATTTGGGCATCTAATTAGTCTGAAAAGATATGTTGAATTCCTTACTAGAAAACTAAAAATGCAAGTGGCCAGATAATTTTACCCATCACACTTTACCAGGTAATTATGCCACATAAGTATTTTGAAAATATTTCTTGCTTGGTATGTATAGAGTATATAATCCTAAAGTAATTTAATTTTGTAGCCAACAAACAAAATAGCTTTCATCTCAACTGCATATGTAAAATAAACATTATTTCACTTTAAAGGAATGGAGCTTGCACAACAGGTGACTGTTGTAACCTGTAATACTCCTAAATGTCACTCTGTGCACCCTGTCAATATGTATCTCCAGGCCAAAGCTTATCAGTAATCAGGGTGAGTTATTTATTAAGAAAATGAATAGCACCCTCACCATCCCTGTACTCCAATCATTTTGTTATTCTGATGTTCTCACGACTTGAACTCACTCTCCTGTTGGCATCCTTTAATTAGGTCAATCTCAAGCTAAGCATTTATAAATAAAGCAGAAAACTCAACAACCGCAGTCCATGTTGTTATTCTAGCATTCTCTGCTAAGTCTTTAAGTAAAAAAAACTACACCATAGGCCATCCACCTAACTTGTAACAATAAAGAAGCCAGTTTGGGAATTATAACATCCAGTTTGTTTTCTGTATCTGCAGGATAATGTCTTGCACTGAAGTACTAATGAAACATATTTCTCTATGTTTTAAGTACTAAAAATAAACTTTAATTATCCTGAGAATATTAAAACTCAGAGGTCAGGTTGCAATAATACTTGGTATCACCTTAACCATTAGCCTTTACTTTTGAAAGTGACAAGTGATTCTATGGAAACTGGTAAAGTTAAAAGACATTATAGACTTATAAGAACTTAGGAAATGACTAAAGAAATAAAGCATATCAGTATCCAAGTGAAAGGATGCACTTGTAAAAATATTTTACAAATGGTGCACACAAACACAGTATAAAGGATCAAGGAAAGACACACTCTGGGTAAGAAAGGCTTTGCACATATTGATTTATTTATTGACATTTCTTTACCAGGAACGTCTCCCAGGGTCAAAAATAGCCCATTTTCAGTGGACTCCAAGGGTGAAAAGCTTTAATCAACAGTGAATATTTAGTAACACATTGAGTAAAATGTCATAGTAGAATAAATTTAAATTATTTACAATGTTATAAACAGAAAAATACAAAACTGTTATCGAGAGAAAGAAGAAGAAAATTATATTTATATTTGCAGTTTGAATACACGTTTTATACTTGCAGTAATATTTCTTAAAGTCAGTATTTTTTTTTCCTTAAGCATGCAGAAGAAGGAAAGATTAGGAAAGGATCATGAAGATAGAGAAAAGAAGAGGTGATAAGTTTGTGGTGAAAATAAACAGTTCAGTTCAGCCAGGATTAGTGATCGAGCACAGTCATCATTTTGATAGGTAGTCTTTTAGGAGGTGCTTAAAAGAAAGAAGGTTGGTTATACATCTAATACCCTGTTGAATAGTATTCCATTTGTTGGTAACTGATCAACAGTAGAAGCTATCGCTGATAACGTTTTGAGATTGTAGATGGAGAGGAGTTGTTTATCATGTCAATGAAGGGGGTTGTTTAATTGATAGGTTGGTAGAGTTGAGAATCATGCTGGGCAAGCGAGGGGTTTATACATAATATTGTGAGCTATAGATAATTAGATGAAGCCCAGGTGCAGGGATAGCTCAAGCCAGTTCAAGATTTTGAGGGCATTACAGTTATGTGTATAATATTATTTATTGGTGGTACATGTAACTTTGTTGTAGTATGTTTCATGTTTGGCTTTAACTGAGGCCTACAGGTTGGTAAGGACAGGGGTGTCATATAAGAATGAGGGAAGGAGTATACTGTGACTGGAATGGCTTTGCTGGAGTTTGTAAGAAAATGTTTGTGTCTACAAGCATGAGTTTTTTTAATCATTGTTTTGTGCATGAAGTTTAAATTTGAGGCTGGTGTTAATCGCAACTCCAGTTTTGTATGGGATACAACATCTATATCTGTTTTGTTTATTGAAAAAATTTCAAAGTAAGATTTGTCCTTCAGAAAAGCTTTGGGAAGGAATAAGATAGTTTTGTTTTATTAGGGTTAAACAATAGGATGGCATGTGAAGCCAGTCTTTAGCAGAGTTAAAGGCTTCTTGTGTGATTTAAAGGAGATGTGCCAAATTGTCTAGTGACTAGCATACTATTGTTGAGTCATTAGCATACTGTATAAGGGATGCTTGTCAGAAGAAGTATATGATCATTAATGAAAATGTTATAGAAAAATGGCCAAGATACTCCAGTGGTGACAGGAAGGTAATGAGAAAAGGTATGTTACCATTTATCAATTTGTTGTCTTTAAACCAGTGAAGTGAGGAAAGAGACAGACCAAGTTGGAGCATTTATTATACGATTTTGCTGTGAGAGATGGTATCAATAGCTTTGGGAAGATACAGAAATGAGGAAACGATACGTTTGCCAGAGTCCCTGTTCTTGTTTGTATTATCCATAAAGGATAATAGTGCAGTAGTTGTACTATGACCGGATGGAATCCATGTTGTGTACTGGTTATGATCTGTTCTGTGAGGAGGTGGGGGAGGAGTTGCTCATGGACAGATTATTCTAATATTTTATGGAGAAGAAGCAGAGTAACCAGGGGTCAGAAATTAGAAATTTCTGATGATTTTTCTCTTAAAAATTGGGATGAGATATGATTTTTTTTTCCAAAATAGATGGTGCATAAGATTTCTGTATGAATCTATTGATTAAGAAACTTACTGGCAAAGGTATGGGTTTTCTGCCATTTTCAGGTTTTCAGGTGTAAAACTGTCAGCAGCTATGTAGCATGGTTTACGTTTGAGTAGCATTTATATAGTGTACATTCTTACAGGTTTTAGGGTAATGTTGCTAATGTTTGTGGCTGAAGATTATTTAGGATTTTGGTTAGCACTGGTTGGGAATTGTTTTGGAGGAAGCAGTAGTTAGTGTGTTACTGAAAGTATTAGGGGAGACTGGTGCACTACTGGTGAGGGCAGCTATGCTTTCTATAAAGTAGCTGCTACATTTTGTAGCTGTTTTGAGATTAAGTAGTATATGTACTGAGGAACAGAATATTTTAGGGTCAATGTTGAGATTAAGTTTAAGTTGCATATAATTTTGTTTCTTGTCACTGTACTTGTTCTGTAGTTTCATTACATATTTCCCTGTAATGATGATTTTCTTTTTATTTTATTTTATTTTTTTTGAGGGGGGTATGGTTAGTTAAGCCAGACTTTCCAAGCCTTATCCGTAATATGCATAATAGTTTTGCTTATGGTAGAGATCCAGGGAGTATGAGTTGCTTTACTCCTTTTTTCCATAGAGGTGAAGCAATATTAAACATAAAAATAAAAACCAAAAAAAAATCTATCGCTGCAATCAGATGTAAAAGACTTTAATGTTTGCATTTAAAAAAAGACTTCACTATATAAACTGAATAAAGCATTTATTAAAAACAAAATGATTAAGCACTTTAGTCCTTTCCAAATGCTAGGGCTTCATCAGAATCACAAATACCACACTGAAACAAAAGTCAAATAGAAGGCACATCAGTGTTGAGGATTGATTCTTATATGAGGAATATCTATTAGAGCAAAGGACTTTTCCAGAAGTTTACAATGTCTTGAAGGTTAGGAATCCAGTAGTAGCATCTCTGGGAGTGGGTCTAAGACATATCCCATACGGCTGGTAATCGATAGATGGCTCAAATCCATGTATAATAAAGTCGACCGCCTTATTTTTGATTCCTGGGATTTCAAAGGAAGAATTAATTACTAACTTTGGTCTAGCAAGATTACTTTTCTGACTATAGATATGGTTGATTTATTTACTTCTATACCCACAGACGAGGGTCCGGATCTTTTTTATAATAGTTTACTTATATATTCCTCCTTTGATAATGATAAGATTAATTTGATTATTGAAATGATGTCTTTGGTCTTAGATAATTTTTTATGGGGAGTATTTTAAACAGGTTAAGGACGTTGTCATGGGGGCCTCTTGTGCCCAATTTATGCAAACTTAGTGCTTTTAGAATGGGATGTAAATTTTATTCTTAACAGTGAATTTGCTAGATTTATTAAATTATATGTTAGATACCTGGATGATATTTTTATTCTAGGGAATGGGTTGGCGCATGAAATTGATAATTTTATGACTTACATTTATTTTTTAAGATTCACACATAATTTTAATAAAGATAGTTTTTGGAATTTTCCAGTTACCACCTATTGAGTCAAAAAATTAATATGGTTAATGGCCAGTGCATTAGAGTAGCCAGGATGACCTCCCAGTATGAAGATGTTAAGAATGAGCTGCATTTTGTTGCAGATATATTTTTAGCACAGGGTTATCCCACATCCTTTGTAGAAGATATTAGGCATTACATCTTATCTAATTGGGGTATGAAGTTTAAGCCCCTTTTAGGTGTTGGGCTCAGTTATCAGCCCATTTTTGAGGACAACAATAATTTTGAGAGGTGGAATATGGCCCACAGGCTAAGGGAGTTAAACACATTATTATGAAACATTGGGAAATTCTGAGGGGTAACCATGAAATTCACCAGATTTTAGGGGGTACCCCTTTTTGTATTAAAAAGAGGGACAAATCTGAAACATAGTTTTGAACAACAGACTAAGTCTAGGGATGTAACATGAAAATTGAGTACTACTAAAATGTGGGTCCTGTGCAATGTGCATATGTACTTACATTTTGGAGGCTGTAAGTGTGATTTTTGTGTAATGAATTAGCTTCTAAAGTATTTTTATTTTTGTAAAGCTGTCATTCTAAAAGGGTTGTTTACTTGACTATCTCTTCTATCTGTCCAGCATACATCTGCAAAACTGAAAGACCACTCAGAAAAGGAATTTATGAACATATTTATGAAACCAACAAAAACAACATAAATACTGATTTATATAGACATATTTTTATTAGTGCCACATTCACTGACTTTAAATTTGCAGTTCTGGAACAGGTATCTATGAATCCTAGGGGTGGTGACTTTAAATCTAGATTAGAAGAATGAGAGATAAAATGGCAGCTTGGATTACAAGCTTGCATTCCTCCTGGAATAAATGAGAATATTCTCTTCAGCCTATGTCAATTACAGTGTAAAACATTTTTTTACTCAACATGCTTTTTTTGTTTTAGTATGTTTAATTATTTTTTTCTCGAAGGATTTTATGGTACTGTATTTTTAAATATGGGGTAATTCTTAATTGATTAATTATTTCATTGATGTGCATTCTATTTAAGACTTTTGTTTCAGTGTCCTTTTTATGATTCTGATGAAGCCCTAATGTTTGGCAAGGACAAAAGTGCTTAATCATTGTTTTTGATAAATGTTTTATTCGATTTATATAGTGGCCTTTTTTTTTTAAATGGTAACATTGAAGTTCCTTACAGCTGACTGCAGTGATATTGTTTTGTCCATAGAGGTGCAAAGCTATTTTGGGGTGTTTGGGAATAAAGTATTGAAAGTTGTAGCAGCCTCATCTAGTGGAAGAATTTTTATTAAAACTAATTAAAGGAGTTTAGGATGGTTTTGAATATGTCTCTGTTGAATTTAATGAGGTTTTGGGCTGTTTTGCATAGGTGCATATTAAGATGATGAGGGGCAATTCTATGAGGTTGTCACAACCTCACAACCTCTTAGAAAAAAAGAAATCTGGACAAAGTAATTAATTATGGGAGGGACAAAGACCCAAAAATAGGGACAATTTTTAAATATTGTTCTTATAAAGTTAGAAAGTTGATAGCATATCAGGTCTGGGGCTATCATGAATTTTCTGAAGAGCATTAAGTCTGACACTCAAATGTCTTTCATTATTTTCTGACTTTAATTTTCAGTGACTTGCCAATACTTTGCCAGAAAACCACAATTTTAGGAAAAATGGACCAAAAATATGAGGCAAAAATCTGGACATGCAGCAAAAATCTGTACAGTTGAGAGTTATGGTTGTGACTGAAGAAGTCTAGATAGGTTCCAGTATTAGTGTATTTACTGGGGTTTGCCAATATTATGTTATCAAGTATTGTGCCCCTAGCAGTGGTTTTGTTGCATCTAGTACATCTTCTGATAAGCTAAGGCCAAATAGATTTATAGAGGAGGAGAGACTGTCTGAGATTAAAAATTGCCAATCAATACTGACATCTCCTAGTATAATTTTTTTGATCAGTTATAATACCAGATATCCAGTAGAGAAATTCCTTAAGTATGTGTTTGTTATTTCTGGTGGGGTGGGGGTAGAGTGTGGTAACACAAAGTGATTTTGTAGTTGTTGTTTTTTAGCTTTAATAGTGTTATAAATAAGTATTTCAGCTGGATGAAGTTTGGGGATGACACTAGAAGAGAGGCAGAGGCTCTACAAGTTGGAGTAGCTTTATGTTATTCTAACTTTTTTTTTCTGGGTTTTTGTAATATTGATACTGGTCCGACTGTATAATTTTGAATAAATAAAATAAAATAAAATGCACCAAGTTAGCACACAAACATACGTTTATTCAAACCAAAAGTAGAAAAAATAAAAATGGTTAGCGCTTTCACAACTACACTAGTTGCTTCATCAGACCAGACTAGTTGTCTGATGAAGCAACTAGTGTAGTTGTCAAAGCTCTAACCATTTTTATTTTTTCTATTTTTGGTTTGAATAAACATATGTTTGTGTGCTAACTTGGTGCATTTTATTTTATTTTACGTATCTGTTTTATGCACCTTGTTTTTACCCTGAGTAGTTCGTATTCTTTTTGTTTGTATAATGTTGAAACCTGGAGGTTGTACTTTTATATCTTTTATATTGACTTTATGCCATGTTTTGGTGAATGCTTGGATAGCTGGGGTGTGGTGTGATATGTTTCCTGCTTTAAAATTCAGGGAATTGCAGTTCCTCTTTCTTTTATATTATTATTATTATTATTATTATTATTATTATTATTATTATTATTATTATTATTATTTGCACTGCATTCATTAATGCCTGCACTAAATGTACACTAAGTGCATATGATCTGTATTCAAGAACATCCCTACCACATTTTTTGTGTTTTCTAGTCACTCAAAAAGAGTACACTAAGTGTACGCGTAGTCTATACTTTGTAGTAATCTATATGAATCTCCTTCTGAAGGAAGGCTGCAAGAAAATCATTAGGAAAACTAAAATTAGGAGGAACAAGAGAGAGGTATGCTTGTGTTATCTGTTCAGTTAGAATGGTGTACACATAGTATCTACTTAGTGTAGCTATTAATGAATCCCAGGGTCGATCTTTCTTTCCTTACATACAGGTCAGTATTTGGAGGCCAAAGCGACAATTCTAAATGCAGTCAACTAGGCACAAATGGTATAGGTCAGATAACTTTATAGAAAGTCACACATAACTAAATCAGTTTCACATACTCTGAAATGTATGATGCTTTGTTTTTGTTTCAGACTGTTTTATATTAGAATTTGTCCTGAGCATACCAGGGCTAGGCTAGGCCATGGTGGGTCCAGGACATGTTCTATCCAATGCTGCTTAAATTAATTTTTCTGTTTGTGAGAATGTTTTCTGCAGAAAGAAATTTTGCTTCCGTTGAAGGTTGGGCGTCGAGCTGGCACCTTGGTACCCATAAAATAATCTACTGCCAATCATTAGCAGACCGGAGTTCTGCTGTGGCGACTCCTAACTGGGAAAAGCTGAAAGAAGAAGAACAACTGCGGTATGCTGTAGTTAAGCCTCTCTTCACTGCAGAGGTATCGTTTTTTGTAATACATGGAATTTACCTGTACAACAAATCTAGCAATTGTATTTCATGGAACTTTAAAGACATTCAGGCACCCCAGAAAATGGAAAAAAATCCATATTTTTTATACTATAATACTGATACATACTTCTTTAGCATAAAAAACTCTCATGCTGAAACACCAGGAGGATATAGTATAAAACAAAACTATAATTTTATATAGGGGGACCATGAGATTATAAAATGAAATAAGAGTTCCTGTACTGGATAAAATATCAACAAACATATATAATACACAATTTCTTATATTACTTTTTGACATTCATGGTTGGATAAATTAGTCTTCTCTTGAATATTTATGCAAATTGTTCTTGAAAGTTAGATTTCCTTGGCAGCATATCTTTACTTTTAAATAAATTTTCAAACAATTAACTCGTCTTAGCCAGTGACTGGCTCAGTGTCTGTTTGCATGTTTTAGTTTGTTCTGGGATCTTAGTCTTGTATTTTAATTGCAGATTTGCAGTTATGGGAAGATTGTGCCTCTGCATTATTCCCACAAGTGGAATTACTTGTAAAACCTATAGCTTTGTATTTCAAACTCTGCTGGGCCATAGTCTTGTAGTTTAATGCACAATTGGGGCAGAATTGACAGATTTCAGCCTTAGTCATTTATTGCTACAGTTTTCCAAAAGAAAACAAGTGTTACTGGTAAATTTCTAGAGAGTCAGGTGGCATAAACTATAGTGGAAGTTCAATAGAATTGTCTCTACTTCAGGTTGTGCTTCAATGTTTTTATGTTCTGCTCATCATTTACCTGCTTAAAGTTGCATTTTGTGTCTGCTCCATCCACCACTAACACATTAAGTTAACATTTCTGAAAGAGCTCCAATACTTGCATTATTTCATTGGATGCCTCTCTAGCTAGCCTACTTGAAATTTGTTTCCGGCATTCTCACCCTTTTACAGTGGTAGTTTTATAAGACTGTATCTTCAGAATCCACTCTATATGGTAATCTGATTTCCAAAGTCTCTCTCAAACCCCTTTCATTGCTATTGTCTGTTATATAAACTATAGATGTATGTTCATTTCTCACCCATATTTTTCCATAGATCTATAACAGTGAATGCCCACCCAACAAAGCAGTATTGCTTTTGAGTAAACCTCCTTTACTGCATATTGTATCCTGCTTATTTTCCTACAGCTCAGCAGCGCTTGGAATCCTAGCCTGCATTCCAGAAGTGTTTTACTTGGTATCCAGTGAAATCCCGGCAAAATTAAGTACCTTTGATTACTAAATAGCACATGCTTAAATTATTTTGAGTGACTGACACTGTCTCCTGCTTTTATGTCTGCATTTCACTGTATTTGTATTCAATTTTCCTCTTCCTTTTATTGTTGCTTCTATAAGACGGTCTTGAAATTGCCTTCAGGAAGGGATTTTCATCTAGCTGTTTGACTGGTTTGTGGTAACATTGCATTTATTGGTCTTTTCTACTGTGTTTTTACATTAGGAGGAGTGGGTTTATTCATCTTGTGGCAAGAGGCTATTGGCCAGAGGGGTTTTTATTCAGTTTTCTGTACTGCTATAAAATGTTCATGTTTATATGGGTTAGTAGTGCCCTATACAGCAACCCAGCCACTGGGGATGCACAAGCCAGTGCATTTCTTTGTGCCGGTCCCAAGCCCGGATAAATGAGGAGGGTTGTGTCAGGAAGGGCATCCGGCATAAAAATTCTGCCACATAACTTATGGCACAGAAATTTCATATTTCCATACCGGATCAGTCGAAGCCCGGGTTAACAACGACAGCCACCAGTACTGTTAGCCAACAGGGTGCTGGTGGAAATTGGGCTACTGTTGGCCGAAGGAGAAGAGGAGGGCAAAGGCATGCCCGAAGGCAGGAAGAGAGGAGGAAGGTTGGGAGTGTAGCAATGAGGGTAGGAACTTTGAATGTTGGCAGTATGACTGGTATAAGAAGAGAGCTAGCTGATATGATGGAGAGAAGAAAGGTTGATATACTGTGCGTGCAAGAGACTAGATGGAAGGGAAGTAAGACCAAGTGCATAGGAGGTGGGTTCAAATTGTTCTATCATGGTGTGGATGGCAGAAGAAATGGGGTAGGGGTTATCCTAACAGAACAGTATGCCAAGAGTGTTTTAGACATGAAGAGAGTGTCTGACAGAGTGATGTTTATGAAGCTCAAAATTTATGGTGTAATGATGAATGTTGTTAGTACATATGCTCCACAAGTTGGGTGTGTGATGGATGAGAAAGAGAAATTTTAGAGTGAGTTGAATGAAGTTATGGTGAGTGTACCCAGGGGTGAGAGACTAGTGATTGGAGCGGACTTTAATGGGCATGTTGGTGAAGTGAACAGAGGGGATGAGAAAGTGATGGGTAGGTATGGTGTTAATGAGAGGAATGCAGAAGGTCAGATGATTGTGGATTTTGTGAAAAGGATGGACATGGCTGTGGTGAATATGTATTTTAAGAAGAGGGAGGAGCATAGGGTGACGTACAAGAGTGGAGGAAGATGCACACAGGTGGATTATATCCTATGTAGGAGGGCCAGTCTGAAGGAGATTGGAGACTGTAAAGTGGTGGCAGGGGAAAGTGTAGTTAAGCAGCATAGAATGGTGGTCTGTAGGATGACTGACGTTGGTGATCAAGAAGAGGAGGAGGAGTGTGAAAACAGTGCCAAGGATTAAATGGTGGAAATTAAAAAAGGGTGATTGTGAAGTGGAGTTTAGGGAAGAGTTAAGACAGGCACTGGGAGGCAGTGGAGAGTTACCGAATAGCTGGGTAACTACAGCAGAACTAGTAAGGGAGACTGCTAGAAAGGTGCTTGGTGTGACATCTGGACAGAGGAAGGAGGACAAGGAGACCTGGTGGTGGAATGAGGAAGTACAGGAGAGTATGCAGAGGAAGAGGCTGGAGAAGAAGAAGTGGGATTGTCAAAGAGATGAAGAAAGTAGACATGAGTATAAGGAGATGAGGCGCATGGCAAAGAGGGAGGTGGCGAAAGCTAAGGATAAGGTGTATGGAGAGTTGTATGAGAGATTGGACACTAAAGAGGGAGAAAAGGACCTGTACTGATTGGCTAGACAGAGGGACAGAGCTGGGAATGATGTGCAGCAAGTAAGGGTGATAAAGGATAGTGAGGGAAAGGTACTCACAAGAGAGGAGAGTGTGTTGAGTAGATGGAAAGAGTATTTTGAGAGGCTGATGAATGAAGAGAATGAGAGAGAGAGAGAAGATTGGATGATGTGGGGAAAGTGAATCAGGAAGTGAAACAGATTAGCAAGGTGGAAGCAAGGACAGCTATGAAGAGAATGAAGAATGGAAAGGCTGTTGGCCCAGATGACATCCCAATGGAAGCATGGAGGTGCTTAGGAGAAATGGCAGTGGAATTTTTAACTAGATTGTTTAATGAAATTTTGGAAAGTAACAAATGCGAGCTGTAGATAACTGAATAAATGTACAAGTGGCAGCTGACACAACACGCTTACTGCCTCCGCTCTCAGCCAACAGCTTAAACCAAGCAACACTCAAATAATTGCCAAAAAATGAAATAAACATACAACTTCATTTAATAACAAAGGTTTAGCGCTTTCACTTGCAAAAGGCAAGCTTCATCAGAACAACGTTAAAAGGAAGTCAACTGTTTAAATACAAATAAAAGCGCCAAAATTGACTAATTACAGTTAATTGCATCATTAAAAAAGTGGTTCATTTAAAAAAATTCTGAATTATTTAAAAATGTTGTAAATCCATTGAAAATATGTATAAAAATATATATATGCAAATGCAATGATGTATATGGTATGTTAAAATGGACCTTAGCAGTCCTTACATGAATCACAACATAATACTACATAAAAATGTAAATGTACACCCTAGAAGATGGTATCAGTCCATAGAAAGTAGGGGTTTAATTGAGATGTATTCATTTAAACCTGGTGCTGTAGTGGCATCAGTATATACCTGCCACCATAATTCACGATATAAGAGGTGATTCTTAATATTACCACCTCTGGGGTTGTTCTTAACCAGTTCCAGGATCCCAAACTTAAAATTGTGGTCACAACCAAAGTTTGTAATATGTCTAAATAAGGCATTTTTAGTGTCCTTCTTCCTTATAGAATACAAATGAGTATAAATTCTTTGTCTGAGCTGTCTCTCTGTTTTTCCAGTGTAGAAATATTGGCATGACATACATATTGCAATGTATACCAACATTGTGGATCTACAGTTTCCTTTGATTAAGTGTAACCTAGTGTGGTTTGTGTTATTGAGACGTATTGTGTTAAGCTCAAAAATATAAGGGCACTGATGACATGTTCCACATTTGGAAGTACTAATTCCGTTTTGAATAGTAAGTAACGGTTTCCTTTCAAAATGTGTTTTAAATTTTGCCCATTTAAATACAAAGTGTGGTTGAGTCCCTACTCTGTCAGTTATATCTTTTGCAGATGTTAAGATATACCAATTATTAACCACTATATTTCTAATCGACTGACTGCATGGACCATATTCAATAACAAGGGAATTACAGTATGATCGAGTGCAGTTCGTAGAAATAGCGTCTAAGCGCTTACTCTTGTTGAAAGTAGAGCTACTTTTGTCTTCAGTTCCTGCACTAGTTGTTAGCCTGTTCACTGTCCCCAATAAAGGTATATATCTCTGTTCACGTTGTCCCAAGGTATATTTGATGATATCGTTCAACATTAACTCATCATAACCTCTTTCCTTGAATAAATCAAATATAAAATTCAGTTCATTAACTAAGTCATCAAAATTAGAGGTCATTCTTATGGCCCGTATGCATTGGCCCTTAAAGATGTTTCTTTTCAATTTGTAAGGATGGTAACTGTTGAAGTCTAAGTATGAGTTAGAGAACGTCAACTTCCTATAAATAGTAGATTTAAAACCTTTGATGTCTTTGGAAACAAAGGTGTCTAAATAGGGTACCCCCTTGTCATTGTATGTGAAAGTGAATTTTAGAAACTCACTGCTAGAATTTAAGTTGTACATAAAGTTCTCAAATGTGATAGTGTCACCCTTCCAGAGAATATATATATCGTCTAAGAAACGGGAGAAATATGCTATCTTGTCGAGGTGGGGGCTGTTAAGAACGTGGTTCTCTTCCCAATCCAACATAACTAAGTTGGCAAAGATTGGGGCGCATGCAGCGCCCATTGCCACTCCACTGGTCTGTCTGAATATTTCTCCTTCATAAAATATGAAATTGTATTCTAAGACGATAATCATTAAATCTACCAGAAGGGTGATTTTGTCCCAACTAAAACAAGTCTGTTTCCTAAGGCTCCTTGTGAAGGCCTCCAGTCCTTCCTCTATTGGTATACTGCTGAATAAGTCGATGACATCGATGGAACTAAATATTAAGTTATCCTCAGCTGTGTTAATGGGGAAATTACATTTAAATTCCCATGAGTCTTTAACTAGATGCCTCACCTTATCATAAATAAATTTAAGGGTGGTATCTATGAATTTACCAATCGGAAAGGTCTTGGCCTTACTACCAGAAATGATAGGTCTGAAAGGTGGGTCTAAATGGTCTTTATGAACTTTAGGAATCCCCACTATGGTGGCCATAATAGGGAAATCCACCTTCATGTATTCATATTGTTCCTCAGTGATTCTTTGTTCTAACCTGTAGTCCTCGAGGAAGGTGTCAATTCTTCTGTAAGAAATGTTTAATTCGTTCAAAGACGAAAGTTCATAATTACCAGATGAATGCAATATATTGTGAATCTTCGCACTGTATATAGTAGAATCATAGATCACAATACCTCCCCCCTTGTCAGGTTTCATTATCCTGTAACTACGGTCCATACATAGATCATTAAGTATACAAGCTTCCTCCTTGGTTAAATTGGAACAGCTTTGAACTGATTTGTTTCTTTTATTTTTATTATTAAATTTATATATATCTTTGATGACCTTATTTTCAAATGTAGATATTACTGGATTACTGTACGGCATAAATTGGCTTTTCTTTCTCAAGCTTGCAGCCTTATCCTGTTCCATATTATCTACCTTATCAAACATAACTGAAAGATTTAATTTTCTAATATATTTCTTAAGGTCAAAAATAGTGTTCACTACCTGAAAGGATGGAGTAGGTATGAATTTCAGCCCTTTGGACAACAAACTAAAATGGGCAGAATTGAGATGAATATTACTGTAGTTGTAAATCTTGAAATTGTTACATTCACTAATAATGTTGTCCGTAACTGTAATGTTGGAAGTAGGACCCAAACGTACATCAGAACTGTTAATGGGTTCTATATCACTTAATATTTTTCCCTCCATTTTCCTCCATTTTTCCAGGTCCTTTGATAGCCCTTCCTTGGGAGGGGATGAAAATCCTGTTTAGTGTATATGTTTGTACTGTCATAATCAAAATCTCTGTTCACTGAATCTAATTTGTCATCTGGCTTCACACTAGTCCATTTGTAACATACACATCTACTATATTGTTCTTTGTCCCTCTGAAATTTCCTTTGGGCATTGATGTCACCATTGATGTGGAAAATGATTTTAATGCTTTATTTGATTCATTTGGTTTTGAATATATGAAAAAGTTAATTAAATATAATGATGTTAAACTTTGTAAATACATCAATGAGATTGAAGTGCTTAACAACACTATTACACATGACCTAGCCTTTCAGCAGTGGGAAAAACTTTTTTTCAAGCAATTTTCTATAGCTGAGGATAGGGCTAGGAAAGCTTTTGAGCATAAAATAAGGAAATTTCAGAGGGACAAAGAACAATATAGTAGACGTGTATGTTACAAATGGACTAGTGTGAAGCCAGATGACAAATTAGATTCAGTGAACAGAGATTTTGATTATGACAGTACAAACATATACACTAAACAGGATTTTCATCCCCTCCCAAGGAAGGGCTATCAAAGGACCTGGAAAAATGGGGGAAAATGGAGGGAAAAATATTAAGTGATATAGAACCCATTAACAGTTCTGATGTACGTTTGGGTCCTACTTCCAACATTACAGTTACGGACAGCATTATTAGTGAATGTAACAATTTCAAGATTTACAACTACAGTAATATTCATCTCAATTCTGCCCATTTTAGTTTGTTGTCCAAAGGGCTAAAATTCATACCTACTCCATCCTTTCAGGTAGTGAACACTATTTTTGACCTTAAGAAATATATTAGAAAATTAAATCTTTCAGTTATGTTTGATAAGGTAGATAATATGGAACAGGATAAGGCTGCAAGCTTGAGAAAGAAAAGCCAATTTATGCCGTACAGTAATCCAGTAATATCTACATTTGAAAATAAGATCATCAAAGATATATATAAATTTAATAATAAAAATAAAAGAAACAAATCAGTTCAAAGCTGTTCCAATTTAACCAAAGAGGAAGCTTGTATACTTAATGATCTATGTATGGACCGTAGTTACAGGATAATGAAACCTGACAAGGGGGGAGGTATTGTGATCTATGATTCTACTATATACAGTGCGAAGATTCACAATATATTGCATTCATCTGGTAATTACGAACTTTCGTCTTTGAACGAATTAAACATTTCTTACAGAAGAATTGACACCTTCCTCGAGGACTACAGTTTAGAACAAAGAATCACTGAGGAACAATATGAATACATGAAGGTGGATTTCCCTATTATGGCCACCATAGTGGGGATTCCTAAAGTTCATAAAGACCATTTAGACCCACCTTTCAGACCTATCATTTCTGGTAGTAAGGCCAAGACCTTTCCTATTGGTAAATTCATAGATACCACCCTTAAATTTATTTATGATAAGGTGAGGCATCTAGTTAAAGACTCATGGGAATTTCTACGTAATTTCCCCATTAACACAGCTGAGGATAACTTAATATTTAGTTCCATCGATGTCATCGACTTATTCAGCAGTATACCAATAGAGGAAGGACTGGAGGCCTTCACAAGGAGCCTTAGGAAACAGACTTGTTTTAGTTGGGACAAAATCACCCTTCTGGTAGATTTAATGAGTATCGTCTTAGAATACAATTTCATATTTTATGAAGGAGAAATATTCAGACAGACCAGTGGAGTGGCAATGGGCGCTGCATGCGCCCCAATCTTTGCCAACTTAGTTATGTTGGATTGGGAAGAGAACCACGTTCTTAACAGCCCCCACCTCGACAAGATAGCATATTTCTCCCGTTTCTTAGACGATATATATATTCTCTGGAAGGGTGACACTATCACATTTGAGAACTTTATGTACAACTTAAATTCTAGCAGTGAGTTTCTAAAATTCACTTTCACATACAATGACAAGGGGGTACCCTATTTAGACACCTTTGTTTCCAAAGACATCAAAGGTTTTAAATCTACTATTTATAGGAAGTTGACGTTCTCTAACTCATACTTAGACTTCAACAGTTACCATCCTTACAAATTGAAAAGAAACATCTTTAAGGGCCAATGCATACGGGCCATAAGAATGACCTCTAATTTTGATGACTTAGTTAATGAACTGAATTTTATATTTGATTTATTCAAGGAAAGAGGTTATGATGAGTTAATGTTGAACGATATCATCAAATATACCTTGGGACAACGTGAACAGAGATATATACCTTTATTGGGGACAGTGAACAGGCTAACAACTAGTGCAGGAACTGAAGACAAAAGTAGCTCTACTTTCAACAAGAGTAAGCGCTTAGACGCTATTTCTACGAACTGCACTCGATCATACTGTAATTCCCTTGTTATTGAATATGGTCCATGCAGTCAGTCGATTAGAAATATAGTGGTTAATAATTGGTATATCTTAACATCTGCAAAAGATATAACTGACAGAGTAGGGACTCAACCACACTTTGTATTTAAAATGGGCAAAAATTTAAAACACATTTTGGAAAGGAAACCGTTACTTACTATTCAAAACGGAATTAGTACTTCCAAATGTGGAACATGTCATCAGTGCCCTTATATTTTTGAGCTTAACACAATACGTCTCAATAACACAAACCACACTAGGTTACACTTAATCAAAGGAAACTGTAGATCCACAATGTTGGTATACATTGCAATATGTATGTCATGCCAATATTTCTACATTGGAAAAACAGAGAGACAGCTCAGACAAAGAATTTATACTCATTTGTATTCTATAAGGAAGAAGGACACTAAAAATGCCTTATTTAGACATATTACAAACTTTGGTTGTGACCACAATTTTAAGTTTGGGATCCTGGAACTGGTTAAGAACAACCCCAGAGGTGGTAATATTAAGAATCACCTCTTATATTGTGAATTATGGTGGCAAGTATATACTGATGCCACTACAGCACCAGGTTTAAATGAATACATCTCAATTAAACCCCTACTTTCTATGGACTGATACCATCTTCTAGGGTGTACATTTACATTTTTATGTAGTATTATGTTGTGATTCATGTAAGGACTGCTAAGGTCCATTTTAACATACCATATACATCATTGCATTTGCATATATATATTTTTATACATATTTTCAATGGATTTACAACATTTTTAAATAATTCAGATTTTTTTTAAATGAACCACTTTTTTAATGATGCAATTAACTGTAATTAGCCAATTTTGGCGCTTTTATTTGTATTTAAACAGTTGACTTCCTTTTAACGTTGTTCTGATAAGGCTTGCCTTTTGCAAGTGAAAGCGCTAAACCTTTGTTATTAAATGAAGTTATATGTTTATTTCATTTTTTGGCAATTATTTGAGTGTTGCTTGGTTTAAGCTGTTGGCTGAGAGCGGAGGCAGTAAAAATTTTGGAAAGTCAGAGGATGCCTGAGGAGTGGAGAAAAAGTGTTTTGGTACCTATCTTTATGAATAAGGGTGATGTGCAGAGCTGCAGTAACTACAGAGGGATAAAATTGATCAGTCACAGCTTGATGTTATGAGAGAGAGTAGTAGAAGCTAGGTTAAGAAGGGGGGTAATGATTAGTGATCAGCAGTATGGTTTCATGCCAGGAAAGAGCACTACAGATGCAATATTTGCTCTGAGAGTGTTATTGGAGAAATACAGAGAAGGTCAGAAAGAGTTGCATTGTGTCTTTGTAGACTTGGAGAAAGCATATGACAGGGTGCCTAGAGAAGAGTTGTGGTATTGTATGAGGAAGTCGGCAGTGGCAGAGAAGTATGTAAGAGTGGTACAGGATATGTACAAGGGTAGTGTGACAGTGGTGAGGACTGCAGTGGGAGTGACAGATCCATTTAAGTTAGAGCTGGGATTACATCAAGGATCAGCTCTGAGTCCTTTCTTATTTGCAGTGGTGATGGACAGGTTAACAGATGAGATCAGACAGGAGGCCCCGTGGACTATGATGTTTGCAGATGACATTGTGATCTGTAGTGAGAGTAGGAATCAGCTTGAGGAGACTCTGGAGAGGTGGAAATATGCTCTAGAGAGCAGAGGAATGAAGGTCAGCAGGGCTAAGACAGAATATATGTGTGTAAATGAGAGGGAGGGTAGAGGAATGGTGAGGATGCAGGGAGTAGAGTTGGTAAAGGTGGACGAGTTTAAGTACTTGGGATCAACAGTTCAGAGTAATGGTGAATGTGGAAGAGAGGTGAAGAAGAGAGTACAGGCAGGGTGGAATGGGTGGAGAAGAGTGTCAGGAGTGATTTGTGACAGACGAGTACCAGTAAGAGTGAAAGGGAAAGTCTACAAGACAGTAGTGAGACCAGCTATGTTATATGGGTTGGAGATAGTGGCATTGACAAAAAGGCAGGAGTCAGAGCTGGATGTGGCAGACTTAAAGATGTTAAGATTTGCACTCGGTGTGACTAGGATGGATAGGATTAGGAATCAGTATATTAGAGGGTCAGCTCATGTTGGACAGTTTGGAGACAAAGCAAGAGAGATGAGATTGCATTGGTTTGGACATGTGCTGAAGAGGGATGATGGATATATTGGGAAAAAGATGCTAAGGATGGAGCTGCCAGGTAAGAGGGAAAGAGGAAGGCCTAAGATAAGGTTTATGGATGTGGTGTGAGAGGACATGCAGGCGGTTGGTGTGACAGAGCAAGATGCAGAGGATAGGAGGGAATGGAAAGAGATGATCCACTGTGGCGACCCCTAATGGGAAAAGCTGAAAGATGATGATGATGAGTAGTGCCCTGTACAGCAGCACTACTAACCCATGCAAACATGAAGTTTCCCTGTAGAATGATCCATAAAACTATGCCTTGTAAAGGAATAATATAGAGTAAATACCTTGCACACAGAGAAGCTTCAAAAAGCTACTTGGACATTGAGCAGCAATACCTAGAGGTGTAGTAAAATTCAGGATTGTGTAAACATTAGTTTTAGTAGAATTTAGTAATGTTTAGCAGCACCCTTATTAGTCTGCACCTACCAAAGCACCTTTAAAAAAACATCTAACCCCAATATACCACAAACTTGTAGCTCACACATTCAAATCATTATGCCACAAATATCAGTATGATTAAATCGTGGACCATGTAGGTCTAAATGACTTAAGATGTACTTGCCTGTACTATGTGATGAGAGGCATTATGGAATATTCAGTCTGTGTGTAATAGGCTATGTGCCTAGCAATGAGCAGCATATTACCATCACTAAGGATGATGGCACAGTACAGGCAAAATGATTGATTTCAACAACTGGTTGTCTTTCTGGTGTCATTCTATGAAGATTCAATTTTTGTCTTCTTGGAAGGACATGATTAACAGACCACATTGATTTGCTAAGGATGTTCTGCACCTTTCCCATCTAGGATTTTGTATACTGGCTAAAATTTTTTCTACCATAATGCCTTTTTTAGGCAATGCCAAACTGACAAAACTTATTGAGTTAGCAAAATCAACTCAAATGAACCTCAAGGTGTTACTGCTAAATGCCAGGAGCCAAAAAAAAAAAAAAAAACATTCAGTCCTTCCAAGCTATCCTTACACTTGAGAATATATTCATCTGTGCAGATACCAAGACAAAGTTTAAGTCAGCATAGAATACCCCAACAGTGCAATGCTTCTGTGGCTTCCACCATTTTAGACTAGTAGCTTCACAGACAGAGGCTAAAGATGGACGTGCCTCAATATACATCAGTAACAAGCATACCTCTATTGTGGTCAAACAAGATGACATGCTGGAGTTCCTGCACATGCAGATCACCATAAACAAAATCCTGCACCATATCTTAGCCAGATGTAGGTCACCCTCCATGTCCTGAAAAGCTCACAATACATACTTAGACATTCTTTCTGTAGACAATTACCATCCAACCTAACACCCTACTATTGGGAGGCTTTAATTAGCCCTCTACATACTGGGAATCATACACAACCTCAAATCTATAGGCACAGATATTCCAGGACTTCATAAATGCAAACACCCTTGACCAAATAGTGAATAAGCCTATTTGAGGCTCCAACATACTGGACCTTGTGCTGTCAGTTCTGGGAGAATGTTGCACACACCCCCAATGTCTTGTCCTCCCTTGTAAAGTCCAACCATAAAGATGACCCTTCAAAATCAAAATCAGTTCCGTGATCCCATTTAAACCAGTAGTAGTTAGATACTATTCCAAGGCAAATTACTTTTTATTAAATGATGGTTTATCAAAATTCATTGTCACTCCAAACCCCTAGAGCACAGCAGCCTATGCTGAATTTCTCTCAGAAACTATGCGCAACCAAGCCAGTGGTTGTATAGTGGCTGCTGTACTTACTAGAAGTAACCCACGACTAACCCCAGAACAAAACACCCTGGTTGCATCCTAAATTAAACTGGATTTATGACAAAAGGAAACAAATTGTGGCAAAAATCAGGAAGCGTAATTCCCATAAAGATAAAAACTCTCTCATCAAACTAAATAGACAAGTAAGAGGGCTAATTAGGTTAAAAAAGGCAACTGTGAGGTTAAGATCATCTCACAGGTGAAAGATAATCATAAGACCTTCTTCAGCTATGTCAGAAATGTCAAAGGCAGCACACAGCAATGTGTTGAACTGATGGTTAATAGTGCCAAATTCACCAAACCTGCCTGATAAAGCGAAACTGTTTCCAACTTTACCCCACTCTCATCCCCAACCATCTGTAAAATGTTACCTCAAACAACGCACCTCCAACTATAACTAGGTAGTATGTATGCACTTGTGTCAAGAACAAGGCCTCGGAGGGTGAAATAACATCCCAGGATACTTCCCAAATAGTCTAGAATACAACTTATCAGGACCCATGGAGTCATTATTTAACTATAGTCTTAAAACAGACTTTGTGCCATGTGAATTGAGTACTGCAGCATTTAAACCCCTTCATATGTGAGAACCTTCAAGAGATCCTGGAAACTACAGACCCATTAATCTGACTAGTCTTATTTCCCAAGTCATGGAAAAAATTATCATGGAAATTATTGACAAGGAGATATGTGACCTCCAGACATTGGCTCCATCTCAGTTTAGCTTTGTCAGTGGAAGGTAATGCTTACTAAATCTGGTGAACTTTTTAGAAAAGGTCACTAAGGAAATGAATGAAAAGAAAACTGTGCATACCACCTACCTAGATCTGGCTAAAGCACTTTATAAAATATCCTACATGGACATTGTCAACAAACTTACAGAACTAAGTAGAAACCCCTTTATAACACTCCAAATAGCTAGTTGGTTTACTGATAGGAACAAGAAGGTAAACATTGGTAAGGCTACCTCCATAAAGTCAATAGTCACCAGTGGAGTCACCAGAGGTCTGTGTTAGGCCAACTCTTCTTTGGTATCTACTTCTCAAATGTCAGGTTAAGGCCAATGTTAAAGGCCTCTGGCTAAATAAGTTCTCAGATGATTGCAAAATGGGAGCAGTCACTGAATCTTATCCAGAATGAGAACACCCTTCAGGAAGGTCTAACACAGACAACCACTTGGTATCAAAGCCAAGGCTTAATACTCAATAACATGAAATGCATTATAGTAGTTTTTGGGAAGTCACCCACCCCAAGTAACTACATCATCAGTAAAACACAACTAAAAGTTGATTCATTAGTCAGTGATCTGGAAGCACATGTAGATAGTAACCTAGCCTTAGATCAGTACATGTCCAAGGTAATAAGAAATACATCTACGTTGCTGAACTTATAAGCAAGGGCTTGGCATCTAGGTCCAGAGATGTCATCATACCACTGTACTTAGACCTTATCAGACCCATCATTGAGAATAATGCCCCCATTGACATGTACCTAACCAGACACATGCAGCAACTGGAATATCCACAAATGCTCTTTATAAAAAGGATACAGACAGTAAACACAATGTCCTGTGTTGATTGCCTCAAACCCCTGCATGTTTATTCAGTATCATGGAGATTTCTGAGAGGTGATCATTGCTTGGCATACAAGGCATCCCTGGACCTTATGTTGATGAACCTTTTGAGCATCTACAAAACAAATACTATCAGAACTACCAGATTAAAGGACTTAAATCTTGCTTGTGACATAAATAGGACATGCTGAAGAGACAGATATGTTTCTCAGAAAATTCATATTCTCTGGAACAAGCTCCACATCCATATGGAGTAGAGTTCTGCCTTATCCCTATTTAAGTGCAACTTGAACCAATGGGTAGGTAAAAAGAAAATTGCCTCTGGTCTGGTGGCTATGCCTCTGATGGGCAGAATTAGTAAGAAAATCAACCCCAATATAAATCAAATTTGTGGATCACATTCGGGTTGCATGGCTAGGCTTATAAGGGTCTTATTAATTGTTAGACTTGTATACATCAATGAACCTAGGAATTGGAATACTGTAGTAAATAAATCTATAAATAAGATATTCAATTCTAGAATGAGAACCTATATATATAGCTTATAAGGGTCTTAGTGGTTGTTAGCCTTGTATATATTAATGAACCTAGGAATTGGAATACTGTAGTAAATAAATCTATAAATAAGATATTCAATTCTTACAGCTTATAAGGGTCTTAGTGGTTGTTAGCCTAGTATACCCCAATGAAGCTATGAATCTATGAAATGGAATATTGTAGAAAAGAAATTTTGAAATAAAATATTGAATATTGAATTCTAGAATAGAGAACACTAATGTAATCAATGCTCTTTTTGATATTTTGGAAGTTCATAGTCATATAGTTCCTCTTTTCATCTAGACTTCAGGTTTACTTTTATTCATAAGTCATGGTTCAAGACTGTTTTTTTTTTTTTTTTGTGGGGGGTTAGACATATTTGCCCCTGTTATCATAACCTGTGACATTCATCTAAGATAATTCTCGGATCACTCAAAAATTTCACTGAGTCAGTGGAGATTAGTAAGTAATCAAAAACTATTCTTAGAAACTGGAATTCTTCCTTAAGCTCAAGTACTATAACTGTTTATGCCGTTCTTTGGAAAAGTAAACATGTAAATAACTTTTTCATAAAGATGTCCTTTTCTCATTCTATTTTGTGAATTGTATTGTTTGCACTTAAATTCAAGATAAGGGATTATCCAATGCTGCAGGAAAATAATGTGGAAAAACAAAACAAAACAAATTGGCATTGCTAAACAATATTAAGCAATTCAAGTGAGAATGTCTAATTCTGAACCTAACATCAAGAACAAGATTAGAAACCTGCAGTTGTAACTAAATGAGAATATAACCTCCTACCCTTCTTATTCAATGCTGAAAACAGCTTCTAATTTCTCTGCTTGAAACCAGAAGCCATCGAAATGTTAGCATCATTGTTTCAGATCAACTAATTTACATTGATTACAGGTTAACTTAAAATTGGTGACAAAATCAAAAACAATACTAACATCATTATTTAGGACTTTTTGAGCAGTTTATCAAATGTATACAGCTAATCAAAAAAGAATTTTTGTTTAACCGGCTTACAGTCATTCTTCTATTTTATTGATTTTCCTGTTCTTTCATCATAGCATTTTTCATTAAGTGCTTTGCTCCAGGAAATGAAATTTGTAGGTATAATTTAATCTCACAAACTGTAAAAAGTACTTAGACCAGGCAGATTTATCATAAACGTATTCAAAATCTTTAAAGTTTAAGATTTCTGCTATTCTATTTTATTATATGTGACCAGAGTATGAAGCACTTGTGACTATGTAAGCATCATTTTATGTGTTTACGTCCTGCTAATGGCATGCATACACAACAGATTCAATCTGAAAAAGTACACCTCTGAAGGCAAAATACTTTCATGCCATAAATAAATATATTTCCTGAGCTGAGTATTGTGAACTATAGAAACTGCTAGTGGTTACATACAACAGGTGTACACTAGCCTTTAAGAATGCTGGTGGCTTTGTGTATTAGTCACTACATCCATTGCACTGCTGATTGAGCTGTAATGCTGGAGGTAAATTCTTAGATGTTTTTGTTGCATAACAACAAATGACAAGAACTTATCATAACACTGATTACATGTTGTTCTTTGTGCTAACCACTGGGCAGTGGAATATATCATTATATCATTATACTGGGCATACCCATAAGGATTACAGCAGTTACTGACTGAACATTGCCTACTCATCCCAAAACCATAAGACATATTGTAATAAAGGTCCTATTACAATTTGTGACTACTATGCATAAAATAGATTATAGTTTCATAGGTTCATAGGTGAATACTAGGCTAAGGAACCCAGGAGGCCTGTTTAGGCCGATCTTAAAGAGTGACTCAAACCATGTCCCTTGTGTCTGTGAAGTAGACACCTTAACAATTATGCTAATGCCCAACCCTCAAGACCTGTTGAATAAGCCATTCTTCCTTCTAACCACAATATTGTGAACAAAACAATAAAAGGCATTTGCCACTGCATTAGAATGTATGCAATGTATTATTCTAGCAACTTCTTAAGTGTATTGCAGCAATAATTCTAATCTGTACATATTTTAAAGCCTTTGTCCCCCATTGTTTTTGGCTTTGACTGGGTTTCTTGCACTTAGGGGTTGAAAGGCATGAGCAGGAGTGAGATATTGCTAGGCTAAATAAAAGAAAAGGCAGGATACTGGTGGTGGACTAACATATAGATCCAGTACTTCACAAGGGAAAATGTTATGAAAAAGACAATCTTAAGTAATGTTAGACATACTGCTAGACTTGGACACCTGCCAATCGGCATCAATACTCTCTACAGCTAAGCATTACCTGAGCACACCACACAAAAAGTTATATTTCAGGCAGCAAAACTCTCACAGTTGAAAGGACAATGAAAAAAGTACAAAGAAAGGGACTATGTGAGCATCGGACTTCATAACAATGATGAGAAGTGAAACATCCCATATGGTGTACATTAAACCATGCAGCCTGATAAGCATATAAGAAAAACTGTCTCCTCAGAGTGCTATCAGTATTGCTTTCCCTTATGCAGCAGGACTAACACAGTAGCATGACAAACACCGTACTAATACTGCTGAAGGTAATATCTTCAGTTATTTCCATAAGGCATGAACTGTCAGTTACTGTCACTTAAGGCTGCTCAATGTGTTATTCAAATGCTGAGGACAGAAAAAGAGAGCTTGTTTATGAAACATTTCTGGCCATATGTTTGGGGTGTGAATTTACTTTTTCAACAGACTAAAGTGTGAAAAAGGATTGATAAGACAGAAATTAAATGAAGATAGGGGGTACCCATGGGATGGGTGCCCTTTTCAGTTTCACAAACTGTAATATGGCAGGAATGGTTTATATAGCCGAGTGTGAGGCATACAATCCATTTTATGTTGGCAAAACTGAATGTAGACGCAGGAAGAGAATATATAAATTTTTTTATGAAGTTAGGACTAAATATGAAAACAAAATGCACTGTGTAAATACACAATAGTTTGTGGATACAGCTAACTTTTTATTTTTTGTACTGGAAGAGGTACTGGTGGATGTGAGATGGGGGTCGTGGGAGACTAAATTTGAGTAAAAGGAATTTACTGTCAGATCATTTTAGAAGCCAATAAATTCCCTGGGTTTATCAAGCATGTCTCCCTAGCTCCAGTACTAAAATTCAGAGCTGCTAGATTGTGATCTTTGGTTTGTTTTATACCGTTATTGCATATGTTCCTTTTCCTATTGGCTTTATAAATGGTTGTGACATATGGCCATTTTATATTGTTTATATTATATATTTCATATTTCATAATATTCTATATTCATAGATGTTTTGTTACAAAATTTATCTTTCACAATTTATTTTTCATAAACCATTATATTTTCATTATATATATATTGCATATCTTTTATATGCATTTTTATGCAGATTTTATTACATAATTGATTTTCTCCACCATTTTATATATATGTTATTTGTGCTTTTGACACTAGATGGGGGTCGAACATTTTGGGAATGAGCTGGTATGTTTTATTGAACCTTTTTATCGTATAGTTTTCACTATATATTTATATATTTGATTTTAAAAGATTATATATTATTAGTATGTTATCATTCATTTATTCATTTATTGTATATTGTTCAAGATTTAATACTGTTTAATTTACAGGGTTTAGATCTGATCATTTTACAATCAATGGACTAATTAGAATTGTAATGTCATTGGTGGCTGATGTCTGATTTATTGTATTCAAGCAATCTATCCCAGTGTATGTTTTTGCATCTGCCGAATTCTTATTTGGGGGGACAAAAATGTGGTCATTCTGTTAAAGCGTTAACGTTGTCGGTTTGCTCTTACTTTAGTGCCTATTTTGGACTTATTAGTTGTTTTCTTGTGTAGACTCGGCACTTTTCCTTCTTTTGATTTTGGTTTTCCTTATAAAGTTTAAACTTAGTTGCTAGATTACCAATTTGTATTAGTGTACATTTTCTGAAGAAAATGAAATCTGAAACACACAAATATGTCATTTGTTTACCAAATTCAGTGCTTACTGATTTGTCAGAAAACCACAAATTATATGAGGTGAAAAGCTGGACATTGTGCAGAAAGCTGGACAGTTAAGAGGTATGGTCAGGGGTAAGGACTAAGTATTTTGTAGATGCTGCTTAACACTCTGAAAGTCTATCTGTTGCCTGGGTGAACTAAGGAGAAAAATGAATCAAAACTGCATTGTCCAATCAAAAATGAGATTTTACTGTACTCTGTATTCTTAATATATTCCTTGAGGTCTTCATTAGAGTATGTTGAAATAATCACAATTACTGCAAATTTATAGAATAATAAATTGTGATGCTCAGGGTATTATACTCTATGTATGGGCCATAGACTGGTGTAGGGCTTTGGAAACTTTTTTTCTTCCTTTGCTGTTTAAGAAGCTGAAGAGTAACATAAAATAGGAAAGGTTTATGTAAAGCAGTATACAAATAGTTACTGGATTTGATATTTAAGATTATTACCAAGTTTTAATAAAATGTGTGCTTATAATTAAAATGAAGCTAGTTTTAGCTCAGACAGTCCCTTTATTGATGACTAGCATGCAAATTGGATATATACCTATCATGGTTTGTCCTGTACAGTAACAAAAGTAGTGTGTGTGTGTGTGTGTGTGTGTGTGTGTGTGTGTGTGTGTGTGTGTGTGTAAGTTCATAGGTTAGTACTAGGTTATCCGTCCTTATGGGCCATTTCAAGCATAGCCATATTTCCTATCTGAAAGGTTAGAATCAAACCCTGCACTTTGTGCATATGAGATGAACCCAGTATGATTCATACTGCCAGAAGCAATTTAGTTCTTCTTTTTTCCAATTTTTGTTTTCTTCTGTTGCTTACTTGTTAGCACTTTGCAGTTATCTTTATTTGCCATGTTTGGAGGTCATATAATAACTGAAATAAGGCGCTCAGAAATACAGCCTATATTGTCTGGCAGAGCCCACCCCTGTTTATAAATAGTACGCGCACTCAGTGTAAGTATCTGGTATCTTATTATATCACTGGGGCATGTTAATAGGAAACAATAAACTGCACATTGCTGATGTAGATGATCCAGGGTTCACTGAATTAACACTAACTATTAAAACACTACAAGGAGCTGTCAATATGATGCAAACTTCAGGTGTAAATGGTGTTCCAGTGCACAACTAAACTTTGTTGTGCTGCATACATGCATATATAAAATCTATTCAAGGGTCAGGATTTATATTCTAGCTGCTTCTCCTTAGAGTCATAATACTTCTGTCTGTGCCACAGCCACAGTTAGTTCATGGTTTTCTGTGATGCAGTTCATATTTACTAAGCTGCTAATAGTATAATTTGATATGCTGCTTAGGGCATTTGGACTGTAAATGCAAGGAGATGCAGATTATGCTGAATTCTAGTTTAGTTTTAATATCTGTGTGATTTCTTTAAATTGCTAAAGCTGCGTTGTGTTTGTTTATGCATCACATGGCAGTTAAATGATTAACTCTGAAAAAGCGCTAAACTTTCAATAAAACTTGTACATGTTTTTGAGTTTCTAGGTCTCTTATGTTTTTATGAAAAGTTGCTGTCAAGACTTTTTTCCCACTCTTTTTCAAAAAAATGTTTTTGTTGCTTGGGTGCAGGTAAATGAGGGTTTCATCCTGGGCTCCAAATGACCTGTCTACCCCTTTGTGCAGAATAATAGGCTTAGGTAATAAAGACTAATTGATGCTGCTAGAATTTCAACCCTCCCACAACAACATTGACTGATACAATGAATAATGCAATCTTTCAAGAGATATTGCAGCAGGTATGCATCTTTGGTATGTACAGAATAAGCCTCCTCATGTGTGATGGTGTCAAGAAATTACAGACTGATGCATACATAATTAAAAACATGATTTCAAAAACAGAGCTATTATGAAATTACTATCAGTCATGCCTGAGCCATACTAACCCTGTGTCTGTCTGAGGTATTTTAGTCCCTCCTGATGTGCCTCCATATTTCATTCTATCTCTGCAGAAGCTTTACAGAACCGAAAAAAATAAAATAATGAACACTTTTTTGTGTTGCTAAGTCATGGTATTGTATTAGCTTACTCAGCTCAGACGAGTCATACATCTTAAATCTTCCCAATGGTGAAAGAGGTCATGATTGCACAGGCCTCTGTACTATCAGGCTCCACCCTTGGCCATTTTTTTATTGAAAGAACCTCTGCCTATAAGAGGCAGATCGAGGAATCGCCTGCAAAATCAAAGTACACGACGACTACCCAGCCAGGAGGATGAAATAAGGTCAGGAAAGAGATACAAACAAACTTAGTTCACAATATCTCCACTTTAACTTTAACTGATTCACAATTATCTGTGTTAAACAGAGGTTTAACCTTTGTTCCGGCTCAAAGAATGGACATAACAGAGGTAATTAAAGACTTGCACCTTTTTGGCAGAACTCTTACACTTAAAGCTATGTTTGGTAATTCTAATAATGCTGATTGTATATTTAGAAAGCCCAGCACTTACATACCACCTAGTAATTCTACTATAGATCTGTTCATTGACCTTTGTGAAAAACAACTTAGAGAGAAGTCTCTAGATAAGCAAATTAATAATTTTAGTAATTTATCAGCTGCAGAGTTACAAGCACTAGTTGAATTGAAAGAACTAAATAGTATAGAAATACGTCCAGCTGATAAAGGAGGTGGTATTGTTGTTATCGACAAGGACAAATATATAGAATCTATGTTAAGTCATCTCAGTGACGTTGATATGTATGCCATTTTACCTATGCATATACTCCGTAGTGTCATAGAAAAAGTACAGTTTTTGATCTTTGATTTATTAATAACAGGCATGATATCTGAGCAACTGTTTGAGTATTTCAAGGTAGAACATCCAACAGTCCCTTTGATATATGGTCTACCCAAAATACATAAGAATCCCTTAACTCCACCTATGCACCCTATAGTTTCAGGCCGAGGTTGGGTAACTGAGACACTTTCTATTTTTGTAGACAAGACTTTGCATGCTGCCTTGGCTAATTGTAGCACTGTTTTAAAGGATACCAAGAGTTTTATTTAAATGAGCTATCTAAACAAAATTAAATTATCTTAGGGCAATGTTTATTTGTAACACTGGATATTGAATCATTGTTTCACTGTTATACCCAATGAATGGGGAATTGAAAATGTCAGAGAATTACTGTGTGAGAGAAACACCCCTGATAATAAGGTGACACCTATTTGCACACTTTTGGAAATCATCCTAGGAAACAGTGTGTTTATTTTTAATGATGTTTACTATGCACAAAAAGTTGGCGTAGCTATGGGCATAACTTATGCTAATAGCTACACCAACCTATCCCTTGCTAATTGGGAAGCTAAACATATACTTTCGAATAATGGATACCAGGTTAACATCAAATGGTATAAACGTTTTGTGGATGATATTTTTTTGTTGTGGCATGGCTCAGAGCAGCGGCTATAAGAGTTTCTTTTATACTTAAATCAGTTGAATACTTTTTTGAGATTTACCTATGAATATTCTGATAAAGAAGTAGAGTTTTTGGATGTTAAAGTTGCTAAAAAAAATGTATCCACTGTGTCTACTACTTTGTATAAAAAAACTGTTAGAAAGAATAATGTTCTACACGATGGCAGTATGCATCCGAATCATATGAAATTCAATGTGTTGAAAGGACAGATATTTCGAACTATGAGACTTTTTAATGATGATGATAGTCTCATTGTTGCATTACAAACACTTAAACAAGAATTTTTACAAAGAGGCTATAGTAGTAAACTTATTGTCAAATAGCAGAAGGATGGCGGCATAGATCAAATAAGTGCCAACCATACTTTTCTCTCCTCCCCACTAGTATTAACAACAGGGATAATATTGGCAATACTTTCTCAAGTGATGCTTCCACTGATACCTCTTGGAATAACCTAAGGATGCCATTGACCTTTTCCAGTAATGTGCATATAGCATGTGATATTATTAAAAAGAACTGGGATATTCTGTCTACTCTACATGAGTTGAATGGGGTCACTGGCACACAGCCAGATTTTGCTTTTAGAAATAATAGATCACTTAAGAGTCAGCTCTGTTATCGATCCTTTAATACTAAATCAACTATAATATCTGATAGACTTGGTACATATATGTGTAGGAATTGTATGGCCTGTACACATATACATAATGGTAATCATTTCACACATCCCACTTTGGGTTTTAAGACAGATACTGCTTTTTATGCAGATTGTCAAACAAAAAATGTTGTCTATTTTTGCTGTTGTGCTACCTGCTTCTCATTTTACATAGGGAAAATGAACAGGGTGTTTAAGGATAGAATACTTGAACACATTAGGGATATCAGGAATGTTAAAGAAACCAGCGCACTATCACTACATGTAGCTAAAGAGGGTAAAGAACATAAATTTAGCTTTATGGTACTAGAGATTCTGCATAGTACCAAGAGAGGAGGTGACATTAATAATAGAACAGAATCTAGTGAACAGACATGGATTTTGCGCTTTCAAGCTGATAAACCTCCTGGTTTAAACAACAGAGTTTCCCTGAAACCCTTCCTTAAAGCACGGCCATTAAAGCATTGATCTCTCTTTTAATATTTTATCATACATGTGTCAATAGTCCATCTTTTATTATTTTTTACTATTGTATTTACCAGTTTTAAGTACATATTGTTCATTTAGTCTGTTTTATTCAATTTTTTAACGATCTATATTTTCTACAGATGTATTTTATCACATGGCTTTTAGCTATGATGCACATTTTATCTGATTTTTGAATGGATGTTTTAGTGTTTAAAAATGTTACTGCTATTCTATCTTTGTTGGTCTGATGAAGCGGATGTCATTCTGAGAAAGCGCTTACCTACTACAATAAAGGACATACTGATTTTCACTGCTGTGTGGAACCAGATTATTTTTCTTTTTCTTGTATTCTCTGTTTTTTGCATCTGATTCCTTATTTGGTTCAACGACTGTTTTCGTTTGGTATATCTCTGCAGGAGCTTTACAGAACTGAAAAAAATAAAGTAATGAACACTTTTTTGTGTTGCCAAGTCATGGTATTGTATTAGCTTACTCAGTTCAGATGAGTCATACATCTTAAATCTTCCCAATGGTGAAAGAGGTCATGATTGCACATTTTCAAGTCATTGTAATTGTGGCAGTGAATAAGATGCCAGTTGCTATGGTGATAGCTTTGTCCAAGCTTTTCCAAGCCGCAGCATTGTACTGGGACAATTATCCTGCATCAGCCTTTTAACTGCTGCAGTTAAGGAGGAGGCCAATAAAGATCTTAGTCTCCTCCTGACACCGCCTCTATGCTGTAAATGGATCACTATCCTCCCATCGCTTGCCATGTCTTTTCAAAGATATCAGGAAAAGTGGCAGGGAACTGGAGCCCAGTTCAGATTTCATGTGTACTGTCTTGTGCACAATGACAAACAAGTTAGGAAAATGCATTTACATGCCAGAAAGCACAGACATGGAATGGAATGAGCTGTGGATATGATTTCTTCAGTGTCCATTTTATGTGACAAAAATGGCAGTAAGAGTTGGCCAGTGTGCTGATCATTTTATTTGCAAATGCTCCACAGTGAGTGATAGTTACTGCTGATATCTCCAGTTACACTTCAAATGGAAAATTGATTCTTATGGCTACGTTCTCTGGGATAATTGATATCAGTCATAAGCAGAGCATTGTCACAAACAAATGTGATATGAAACTCTGAAGGATGATGTTAATGTAATTTAGTGTTGTCCTTCTGTAAATATTGTTTACTACTATACAGTGAATTTAGGGGTACACCAAATGTTAAACACTGTGAGTGATAGCCCCTTGGAATCAAATCCATGACAAAGATGAACCTTAAATTCTTTATTCTGTGTGTGAACTGTTAATATCACACTGAATGCTCTAGGGTGTATGTTGAGGTATACAATTCTAAAAGGAAATGGATATTCACCTGTCTCTGATCAGGCTGCAACTGTTACACTTTGAATTCTTCTTATAGTGGGGAAAATGTTTATAAAATGAAACAGCTCCTGCAAGTACAGCAACTGCACAACCCCAAAAAGAAACAGTCCAAACTAAAAAAAAAAAAAAAAAAAAAAAAAAAAGGCCTGCAGACTGTAGTATAGTGAATGCTTTATTAAAGCATGTATAAATGAAACTCTAAAAGACCTGTTTCAGCTGAAAAAATTAAATAGCCTTCATCAGTATAAAATGTAAGCAAAAACACCATAGAAATCCAGTGCCAATTTATACAGTAAGATATCAACAAAAGTGAAGCTCATTGGCTGTTCAAAAATTCTCATTTAAACCTTGTAGAAATAAACCACCCATCTTGATAATACACTTTTTCTCTTTTGCATTTAGTATAGAGTGCCATCCAGCGTTATTTGTCCTATTCCCCACAATCCTATCTATGACTGTGAATCTAAAGTTTGCATTTTTGTGTACCAGTGAGTGTTTAAATAGAACATTACTTGGTCTTTTGGTTCTGATATGCCTTTGGACCCCAGTTTTAGTTTCAAAAAACAAATTGATCAATTTCTTCAGTCTGCAAAGGAAGGTGTATTATATCTATCTGGATCGAGATATATTCAGGACCCAATTCAACAAACCTTGACAGGTGATTAACTTTTTGGTTGTGTCCCTTGCGGATACTGCATACATTGTCATAGGTTGGTAAAATCAAAACAATTTACTAGAAGGAACACAGGTACAGTTTATGATATTAAATTCTTAGCAAATTGCAGAACAGATTGGGTTATTTACCTTGGCATATGTACCTGTTCAGCTTTTTATATTGGTCAAACCTCTAGGCCACTGAGACTACGTATATCGGAATATTATAGTGATATCACTTTTGCGATACTGACTTTGTGTGATGACATGCTGTTTTCATTAAACTCATGATGCATTAATCTTCTAACATGTATTGAGGAGGGTCCATACAGAGTTTACATTATGTGATGTTCTACACATCATATATTACTGCAATGTACACTTGCGGTAATGAAAACAATTATTCCACCAAAGCCAAGTCTGTACATATTTTCAGTCTCTGTTGCTGAGCACGTCATATTTCCCTAAGCTATTATTTAGTAATTGTACTGCCTCACACTTGTTCATAAGAACTACTTAGAACATTATGCATGCACAAGCGTGCTTTAACTTTACTGTTGTCAGTACTTTGATTACTGCAGTTGACACAGATGATAA
>NC_056736.1:176906212-176941212 GCF_019279795.1 Protopterus annectens
TTATTTGTTTTTCCCTTCAACTGAAGAACTCTAGAGGAGAGGTGCCTGACTTGGGTGTGGCACCAGACACTAAATGAGCCACCGAGAGATGTGGACTCTCTCTAACTGGAGGAGTAAGAGATTCAATGGGAATCTGTACTTGCCATAGTAAGTTTGTTGCGTTATACAATGTATTTGGTATAGAGAGAAAAAGGAAAAGAAACTCAGTCCAGAACAGAGACAGAGATCCTGGTCACAATGTCTCACAGGTAAGTTGAGCCAGCAGTGGAATAGCTTTGCCCAATACAATCTCTAAGCAGAAGTCTGCTGCATAAGAGTTGGGAATGGGGGTTATGCACTAAGGATAAGGTCTAAGAAAGCAAACAAAATCTCCTAACTTGGAGTAGGAGTTGAGACCCTAAGGAAACCTAGGGTTAAAAACTCTCATAGTCTGGAAAATGGCTGTTTAGGCATTATAGGGCATATTTTTTAAGTAGCTTAAAGGAGGGTCCTCGCAAAGCAGCTGTTGGAGACAGTCTCAGGAGCATATATCTCAACTTCATAGCACAGTAAATTTAAATTAAATACTGCTCTTATAAACAAAGAAAGTAAACAGAATCACGGGTTTTGCAACAGCATGAATTTTCTGAAGGGTATGAAGTCTGAGACTCAAATGTGCTGCCATTATTTTCTAACTTCAATCCTCATTGAATTACCAGAAAACCAAAAATTTTATGAGGAACAGACCAAAAATATGAGGCAAAAAGTGTGGACATTCTGCAGAAATCTGGACAGCTGAGAGATATGCTCAGGAGTAATGCTGAGTAATAGAAGAGGCCACGATCATGGGTTCTAATTAAAGAAGACATACTGAGAGATTTCCAGGAAGAAGTATGTATGAGGGATCCTGTCTCTGGAGTTAGGGCTGCTATTGCTGATATGTTACCCTATCTGTTGAAAGAGAAACATTTCTAGAAGAAAAAGAATGAACCGTAGTAAGCAATGTTGGAATACTAACTTCTAATATAATTTTTTTGGTGAACTATAAAGGTTTGAAGAAAAGTCACCATTTTTTCCTTTGAAATTTGTTATAAAAAAATCTGCACTAAAATGCGAATCTGACTGGTTTATTGACATTCATTTGACAATTTGGTTAGAAATGTGTGTACTGTTTGAACTAATCGCCCTATTATAAAAAATATATACAAACATACATACACATGTACATGCATATGTATATAATTATATCTATATATCTATATCTGTATATGTATATCTGTAGGTATTATCTATATCTGTATCTATCTCTATATCTATATATAAATATATACATATTTTATAATACTATCTATACACACACATATATAAATATATATATATATATATATATATATATATATATATATATATGTAGATACTGTGGTGGTGGTGCTGCGGTAGCATTGTTGCCTCACAGTAAGACATTGTCCCGTTTGATTCTCAGTTAGAGCGTCTTCTGTGTGGCGACATGAGTCAATGGGCATTCCTTCGTTGAAGGTTGTGCGTCAGGCCCGGCAAGTCGGCACGTAAAAATCTACTGCCAATCATTAGCAGACCAGAGTTCCACTGTGGCGACCCCTAACAGGGAAAAGCTGAAAGACACAACATATATATATATATATATATATATATATATATATATATATATATATATATATATATATGTGTGTGTGTGTGTGTGTGTGTATGTCTTAAAGCAGTAATTCATGGTTGTGTGTGGGTATGTCAGGATTAACCCTTGGCTGATGTGGTCTGATTATAAGGTTGAAGTCAGCGTGACTGAACAAAGCCAACAGTGGAGATATACCCACAAACAGGAGTGGATAATTTCTTTCATACAATAACATTATTTGAGAAAAAAATGACTTAGCTTTGATAAATAATGCAACTGTATAAGGGGACTTCTATCTTCAGCATTGATTTCGCTATATTAATGTACAGTGCATGCATATAGGACTTACACTGCCACCTTTACACAGTATATAGGTGCAGGAGAAGCTATGGAGGAAAAAACATATCTCTTGCTGTTTGTTAAAATTTTTCTTTTTTTATCTGTTAAAAAGCAGAGATTTACAGGGACAGAGTAAAAATATGAGGAAAATCAGTTATGTTTCTTTTTTAGTTTTGCAGAACATACCTGATTTTTCTGATATTTTTGCGTGTCCTCCAGTATATGCCAATATAAATGCCTGGCTGCTTAATGGTACTTCAACAGCTGGATTTTTTCTCTTGGTATATGCTCAATTTACAATGGAAATGCTAGTTGGACTGCCCAATCAGCATTCTCATTTTTGAATAGTAATGATACATTATCATATAACTATATTTTACATATATATATATATATATATATATATATATATATATATATATACTTTGTGGGGATGCATGTCTCCTACCTGCAAAAATGCTTGCTTTGCTGTATGTAATTTTATTATTGGAATGTAAGTCATCATAACTTATTTATTTTATTTATTTACTTTTGATAACTGGGATAGTCTGACTGGGTGTTATCCCATTTTTAGTGGAATCCCAGAGGGAAAAGTCCCAAAAATAATACAAACAGCTATCACAATAAATAAATACGCATAACGTAAGTGAAAATTAGGGAGGAAAAAAGAAGCACAGTATATATATTGAAAAGAAAAAAAATATGTGTTCACTAACAAGATAATCAATGCTCAGGTCTTAGTTATAAACTCATATATATGTGTGTGATTGTGTATGGGAGGGTTGGGAGGATGGCCTAATGGTTAAGGTGAATGCCTTATAAACACAAGGTGCAGGGTTTGAGTCTCACAAGGGATAATTAGTTAGGCTTAAATGGCTCACAAGGGCAGTTAGCCTAGTTCTAATCTATGAATTTAAACTGGGATCACATAATTCTTATGTGTGTGTGTGTATATATATATAGAGTGAGAGAGAGAGAGGGATGTGCGTGTGTGTGTGTGCGCATACAATAGAATTATTTGTGGTATGCATTTATCACATGCTTCTGCTTTTGGTAATTTTTATCATTAGTACTAGTGGTCTCATTATACTGCAATCAAATTGCAAATAGTTTTGACTGTAATATAGGTAAGGAATTTACCTAGCTGTCTGTAGTTGTGTGACATTCCGGTTAGTATATTTAATTCATGGGACTGGGGGGTGGGTGAAACCCCCTTGTCAAGTGGAGTGGAGGGCAACCCCCCCCTACATAAAAAGATGTATGTGGTTATTTAAGATGATCACAAATGTAAAACATTTATTTTAATTTACAATCACTGTAATGCATTTTTTTTCTTTTTTAAATGAAAATAATAACTGATGAACTGGCTTGATTTATTTACTGTCAATCAATGTTCATTGGCAGTCAAAAGAAAGATAGCTAGATAGCTAGAGATAGATAGATAGATAGATAGATAGATAGATAGATAGATAGATAGATAGATAGATAGAGATATACTGGTGCATTAACTTATATTTAAAAAAAAATTTCATCAAATAATAAAACATCTATAAAAAGTTACTCAAATCACATTCCATCTAAAACTTTACATACAGCAAATATTCCTCCAAAACATATCTATCTATATCTATATATCTATATATATATATATATATATATATATATATATATATATATATATGTAGATATATATGTGTATATGTATACATATATATATCTACATATATATATGTAGATATATGTAGAGATATATATGTGTATGTGTGTGTACTCACACACATATATACATATGGTTGCATTACTTTTGTGTATATTGTTTTCACAGAATAAGAAATTGTCAGCTTCTTTCACCAATTCCTGTTTCACTGAGCACTGCTGTAGTGTACTGTAAATGTTAATGCAATATTATCTAACAGTGGAGAGCATATGTGGTATGAGTTGTTGGTACATATACTAGCATGGAAATCTAGGGGATGCAGTCCCCCAGACAGGACATCAAGGGGAGGGGGGGCTTTCCACCCAATAAGATTATTTCTTTTATGCAGGTTTTTCTGTCTTTTAATGATTCATTTAACTGATTTTTTTTTACTGATGGAATATATTACAGCTACAAGAGATGTATACAAATTAATACAAATTATGCTAAACATTTTATCTCTCTCTCTCTGTCTATATATATATATATATATATATATATATATATATATATATATATATATATATATATATATATACATATACATATACATATATATATATATATATATATATATATATATATATGGGTCTACTTCATTTGCCCTAATTTACGATTGACTGACACCCATTTGCCCGAGACCATTTGACCGAAATTTCATTTGACTGACACTTCATTTGACAGACAAATATTACTGACAAGAAAATGGGATATGCCCCCTTCCCCACTGTAGTGCGACCCTGGAGTTAGAATATATAGTTGGGGGGGGGTGTACTTTTGTTTTACTAAGCAATATTAAAGCAAAACTAAACAATATAATATGAAATTAAGTGGGGGGCTTTGCCCCCACACCCCCCTAACTATATAGTATAACTCCAGTGGCGCACTACAGTGGGGAAGGGGGCATATCCCATTTACTTGCTAGTAATACTTGTCAGTCAAATGAAGTGTCGGTCAAATGAAAATGAAATTCCGGTCATTTGTTCTCTGGCAAATGGGTGTCAGTCAATCAGAAGTTAGGGCAAATGAAGTAGATCTATATATATATATATATATATATATATATATATATATATATATATATATATATATATATATATATACATATATGCATACACAGTATATGTATAGCTATAGGTATTCGCATACATATATGTGTGTGTGTGTGTGTGTGTGTGTGTGTGTGTGTGTGTGTGTGTGTGTGTATGCATGCACATACATACACACACACACACACACACACACACACACACACATACACACACACACACACACACACACACACACATGTATAGGTGAACAAAATTTTGGTGAAGAGGGAAAAAGGGAACACACTGAGACATTGGAACAACATTTTCCTATGTAATACACATTGCATGATTTGATGACTGCATAGAAGATTCTTGTAATTTCAGCCATCATCAGCATTCATCACTTAGGTAGACTATGGTAATTTCGCAGACAATACCAACAAATATAATTCATAGCTACATAGAAAAGGCACTTGGCTCTTCAGTAATTGCAAATAAAATATCAACACATAATATGCAATTACATAGAAAAGCCAGCACAAGATCAATGCATGGCATCCACCAAAAGGAAGGCAGTACTCTGTTAAAGCAGGGTGCGACTGCTCACTGACATTTATCCTTCTGATGACTGTGTGAATTATGTCGAATAATTTGTATGATGTTAAGATGAATACGTTTTATGGAAATGTATTTTGTTTAATCTTATTACAGTAACACAAAGTGATTTGCAGTTGATTGCCATCTTTAATCATGTTACCGCACTCAAGTAAAATTAGTGCTTTCTGCATGACAGAAGGAATCCTGTGACAGTCTGTCATATCATGATACAGTAAGGTTAAGAAACTCAGCAAAAATACAAGTATAGAAACCAAACCAACAAATCAATGCCTATATTTAGCTCTTCTGTAATGGACGAATTGTGATTTCTAATTAATTTATACAACCTGATCACTTCTAAGGTGCTTGTAAATTTACTCCATTCAGCCCAATCTGAGAGTAAGAAATAAAACACCAGTCACTGCTAAATCTTACAAGGATTATAGCACATTTTAAGGACGCTTCATATCGTGACTGTGCTTTAAACAGAGGGTAGTCTAAACCATTGCGATTTCAATACTGTATTCTATACATTAATATGGCACCTCTGCATTTACTGGCAGATAAAATTCTTTTCTGATATTAGCTTTTTCATTGATGCTATATTTCAAAACATTAAACATAACTGTTGTTCACCCCGATATAAAAAAATCAATATTTTGGAAGAAATAGAAGTATAGTCTAAAAATCTATCTGAGTAATCACCTCATGATTCTGCTTTATTCAACTAAAAGATGGGTAGGAAAATGTTATATACATATAATGGCCATTCAGTAAAATGTGGTTGATCTTTTGTTTGTCAGCAAAAGTGTGTCTTCAGGATTCAAAAAACTCTGTGTAAACTCCGTGTGGAGCCTATACAGTGTATCCATGTACATCGCCACAATGTGCTTTTGGCAATGTACAATGCATATTAATGATGCATGACATACCTAAATGAGGTTTTATGGCATGTCCCAGTAGTGTTCGATGTGAAACCTCATAGAACAACATGAGAAAAAAACAGAAAATATTCCTGAGTTGACCACCACGGAGCTAGAAGATAGCGTTGAAACCTTAATGATGAAAGTTTAAAACTGTAGGCTTTATTTAAACATAAAACTTCATTTAAACCAAAGGGTAAAAAAAAAGAAGAAAAGCTCTTTCAACCTATTTTAGGCCTTCTTCAGTTCAGTAAATCTTTTAGGTCTGTGCTGAATGTTTTAAACATCTACGTACCTATCAGGAACATTTATTTTGGACATGCCTTCAGTAGCTTCAATTCATTGAACACTTAAAGAGCAAGCCTTCCTCAGATAATCAACTAATGGATAGACACCTATTTTTAACACAGGTTTAAGGGAAACTACAGCACTTAACCCTGGATTGTGTGCTCTTACGTTAGTGATCCATTTTATTTCTCGGGTTTCTGTTAGATTCTTCACATCTCCTCCTCTGGGACTTGGTATAATTTTTATCCACAGCTTGAAAGTAAGAATGTGTAGGAAAACATTTCACGTGGTTGGCCAAGCTATTTTGAACTTCATATAAAATATCTCCAAGGTGCTTTGAAATACAGTCCTTGAAGCATTGGTCCATTTTCAATATATAAAATGCTGTACACTGTTTACAGGTCGCTAAGTATACTAGATGTTTGGTGTTACATGTGGCAGATACCTTGAAATTATATTCTTTGCCATTTACTGGATACCTAAATCCTGGAACAGGCTTAATATGTGGGCATGCTTTGCATCTCACACATTTTCTCATTCCTGTGGGTTCAGGGAATCTTTTATGATGACCATCTTTATGGCAAAGTAACTGCTTCAAGTTCTTTTTATTTTTATAAACTAATCTTGTTTTTTTCTCCCACTAATGCTTTAAGCTTCTCATCTTCCAGGAGTATCGGCCAATATTTATTAATAATTTCACATACTTGCTGATTATCTGAGCTGTAGGTGAGCAAACAATTAATCTTCTGCCGCCCTTGCTGGTTCTCCTGGGGTTTAGCTTTGTGTTCATCATCAGATGCTGTTAAATAGCAGGGACAACCTATGATCTATTGGTTTATTCAGATATGATTCTTTATTGCCTCTCTTTCTAAGATGCCATTTGAGCAATTCACATTCCTCCTTAAATATATCTTCCTCACTGCTAATCTAGATAGGCGCATCCTTTGATTTTCAATTATATTTTTGTAGATATGACTTGGGTGCATACTATGGCGATATAAATAATGGTTACACCAAGTTTCCTTGCGATGTACTCCTGTTCAGAGACCTTGCGTGACATCATAGCTAATTTTAACATCCTAAAAGTCAATCTCTTTATCTGAGTATTTAACTGAAAATTTAAGGAACTCTGTGGTAGAGTGCAAATAGTCTATGAATGCTTGCAGATCTATGACCTGACCCGTCCACACAATAAAAATATCATCCACAAAGTCCCATAATATAATAAATGACTTCTCCATAGATTCTTTGAGCATATTATATTTTGCTGTTCTCAATATGCAAGTGCCAAGTTTGAGTAGGTGTTGGCACATGTTGTGCCCATTGCCACCCCCCATGTTTGTAAGTAGCACTTATCACCATAAAGAAAAATGTTGTGAAGAATGATATCTAATAAGTGACAAATAATGTCAGCATTAAACTTCAATTCATGTGCTAAAGATTGTACTGCTTCGATCCCATAGTCATAAGGTATTACCGTGAAAAGATTATTAACATCCACTGTTACCAAGAGCACCTTAATTCCCTGTTGGATTACATTCATTTTATCTGATAGGTGTCTTAAAAAAGTACCAGGATCTCCGATTATGGAATGTATTCTTGATAGTTGCTGCTTTAACTCATTCTCAACAAACATGGAGAGGGGTCCAGTCACCCAACCTCGTCCCGCCACAATTGGTCTTAATGGTGGGTCCTCCAGGTGTTTATGGACCTTTGGCAAGCCACTTATAGTTGAAATAATGGGATGGTCCACACTAAAAAAATTGTACAGTTCTTTGTTAGTCCTACGCTCCATGAGTAATGCATAGATATCATCATTTACTTGTTTTATTTTTCTTTCCCGTGCATTTTGGGATATTACTTCATACGTTCTATTATTCTGTAACAAGAATAGCATCTTTTTTTCTGTACCATTCAGCTCCCATTACCACAATGGCTCCACCCTTATCAGCCAGTTTAAACACTAAGTCCTGCCTTTGTTGTAACTTGGATAGATCTTTACTCTCATCAGATGTCATATTCATAAAGCGCCTTTTGTTCATCTGGTTATCCCTAAGTTTCCCTACTTCATTTTCACATAGGCGGACAAATGTTACCATGGTGGGATGATTAACTGGAACAAATGGACTAGGTTTTCTGCATGTCCATTCATTAGTAGAAGAGCTATTCCCAAAAATCAATTTTAGAATTAAATTCCTACCAAACATTTTTATATCAACATAGAACTCATTTAGGTCAGAAGTTAATGAGGGAAGAAATGTCAGTCCTTTAGACAAAATACTAATACTTGCTTTATCCAGGTGTTCATTTGACAAGTTAATCACCAAGGACTGTTCTTCTGGAATCTCTATTAAAATTTCTTCCTTTTTCTTTCTTGACTCTAAGTTTGAACAGTTCTCTGAAACCTGTCTCTTACTGGGACAGGAAATTGGTAGTGAAAAGGGGTATGGTTATCCCCTACCTTCGGTATAGTGCCTGTGAAAGTACTGGGCACTAAGATAATATGTGTGGAATGCGGCTTTAAATTTGCCATAGTAACAGTTGAGGTAGTAATTGGAGACTCATTTGATATGGCTGTGGATACTGCCTCCAGGTTTGACCCATTTGCAAAAGTATCCAACCGTGGTGGCTGGTTAGGCGGTTCTAAAGCATTGGGGTTCATAATTTGAACTACACTCTGTCGTTCTTCCTTCGGCCATACAAAGATGTTGCCATCTTTAAAATCTTTGAAATCCCTCATTAACTTTTTCATTTTTATATTCTTAAGCTTAGCGTCATAAGCAGTTAGATGTTGTAAAATTTCCAGTTTATGCAAGTTCGATTCTGATAAATCCATTCCTTCCAACTCAAGTTGTTTCATACTAATTAGTTCAGTAGCTTGCTCTTCCTCAGGTTTAAAGTGTTCAATAAATAACTTTAAATAATTGAAACTGGTATCAAGATTTATGTCTACCATCTGGCTAATAGCTCAGGTCTACTGTTTCCGTACGTAGGCAGATGCTTAACCCGCATTCCCCTAAGAACGATTCTGCAGTGTAAACATGCTTCAAAGTGACAGTCTTTTCAAATGAAAGACAGCATCTTCCACATCTCTACAGATAACTTCAAAATGTTCATTAACATTAGGTTCAGGCATATATGTCAGAGTACCAGTTCCCAAATTCATATTTAACAATGGATTAGATAAACCTCCAAAATGCTCCATTAGAGTTTTACCTTTAGGTACATCTTTGTCATTTGTATTAACAGCAGCGATAGCGTTGTCAGCCATGTGCAGCTACAGAGAGTCTAAACGCAAGCAATGGCAGAAAAAAAACTTCCTTAGATGCTAAAGGTCTTCCCAGGTGAAAACAAATGAGAAAAAAAACAGAAAATATTCCTGAGTTGACCACCACAGAGCTAGAAGATAGTATTGAAACCTTAATGTTGAAAATGTAAAACTTTAGGCTTTATTTAAACATAAAACTTCATTTAAAACCAAAGTGTAAAAAAGAAGAAAGTGCTTTCAACCTATTCAGGCATTCTTCAGTTCAGTAAATCTTTTAGGTTTGTGCTGAATGTTTTAAACATCTATGTACCTATCAGGAACATTTATTTTGGACATGCCTTCAGTAGCTTCAATTCATTAAACACTTAAAGAGCAAGCTTTCCTCAGATAATCAACTAATGGATATACTGGGCATTAAGTTAATATGTGTGGAATGCGGCTTTAAATTTGCCATAGTAACAGTCGAGGTAGTAAATGGAGACTCATTCGATATGGCTGTGGATACTGCCTCCAGGGTTGACCCATTTGCAAAAGTATCCACCCGTGGTGGCTGGTTAGGCGGTTCTAAAGCAGTGGGGTTCATAGTTTGAACTACACTCTGTCATTCTTTCCTCGGCCATTCAATGATGTTGCCATCTTTAAAATCTTTGAAATCCTTCATTAACTTTTTCATTTTTATATTCTTAAACCTAGTGTCATAAGCAGTTAGATGTTTTTGTCAAATTTCCAATTTATGCAAGTTCAATTCTGATAGATCCATTACTTCCAACTCAAGTTGTTTCATACTAATTAGTTCAGTAGCTTGCTCTTCCTCGGGTTTAAAGTGTTCAATTAATAACTTTAAATAATTGAAAGTGGTATCAAGATTTATGCTCTGCCATCTGGCTAATAGTTCAGGTCTACTGTTTCCGTACGTAGAACTTGAAACAGTTACTTTGCCATAAAGATGGTCATCATAAAAGATTCCCTGAACCCACAGGAATGAGAAAATGTGGGAGATGCAAAGCATGCCCACATATTAATCCTGTACCAGGATTTAGGCATCCAGTAAATGGCAAAGAATATAATTTCACAGTATCTGCCACATGTAACACCAAACATCTAGTGTACTTAGCAACCTGTAAACAGTGTACAGCATTTTATATAGGGAAAACGGACCAATGCTTCAAGGATCATATTTTAAGGCACCTTAGAGATATTTTACATGAAGAAGTTCAAAATAGCTTGGCCAACCATGTGAAATGTTTTCCTACACATTCTTTCTACTTCCAAGCTGTGGATATAATTATGCCAAGTTCCAGAGGAGAAGATGTGAAGAATCTAACAGAAACCCGAGAAATAAAATGGATCACTAATCTTTGAGCACACAAGTATCCGGGGTTAAATGCTGTAGTTCCCCTTAAACCATTGTTAAAAAATAGGCATATATCCATTAGTTGATTATCTGAGGAAGGCTTGCACTTTAAGTGTTTAATGAATTGAAGCTACTGAAGGCGTGTTCCAAATAAATGTTCCTGATATGTACATAGATGTTTAAAACATTCAGCACAAACCTAAAAGATTTTCTGAACTGAAGAAGGCCTGAATAGGTCGAAAGCGCTTTTCTTCTTTTTTACCGTTTGGTTTTAAATGAAGTTTTATGTTTAAATAAAGCCTAAAGTTTTAAATTTTCAACATTAAGGTTTCAGTGCTATCTTCTAGCTCTGTGGTGGTCAACTCAGGAATATTTTCTGTCTTTGTCTCATTTGTTTGCACCTGGGAAGACCTTTAGCAGCTAAGGAAGTTTTTTTCTGCCATCATAGAACAACATGGATAATGAATCTGTGTACAGGAGATCACTGATGGTCCCCTCCCATACCTCCTAACATCTTAGAGAAAGAAATCTGTACAAAGCACTAAATACAGTGGGACAGAGGCTGGCAAATAATGACATCCTGCCCTTTTAAATTTAGGAACTTGACAAAATAAATGGGTATTAGCATGCATCCTCTGAAGATAATGAAGTCCTAAATGAAAACGTCTGTCATTATTTATTGCCATTCATCCTGAATGATGATTACAAAACCACAAATTTTATGAGGAAGACCACAAAAATCCTAACCAAAACCATGGGAAAACTGCAGGAAGTAGTTATAACTAGTTATACCTATATAGTTTGGCTTTCCTCCTAATTATTTTTTCACAATGTGCTGCAACATTTAGCTATGCTTACCCCGTTTGTACAGCAGGACCACCTATGTATCAGACGTGATCCAGACATCCAAAAATAGAAACAGGATGCTTTCACTTCATATTGCTTACCACTGCTGGACATCACACAAACCTGGTAAGCAGGTCTGTGCTACGCACATACCATCAATGTAGCAATGAATACCAAAATACGTGACTACATGTAACAAATCCTGTGGCAATGTGTGTAGAGTGTTAGACTGGAGTGCAGATGGTCCTGGGTAAGCAGACTTTATTTATACTGTTGTCACAACATTGCAGCTTATACAAATAAAGTGTCAGTGTAAGGAAATCAGAGTGGAATAGCATTGGTTGTAAGTTGTTTTTGGATGCATTTAAAAAAGGTGCACACTGCTTAGCATCGCTCAAACCCATGCACTTGTTTTATCATGTTTGAGCAATGGTAAGTGGTGCACAGCTGTTTTGAATGTACCAAAATGCACACAGTGCACACTCAGTAAGTCCAGTTGGCAGGAGTACATGTTATTTAAAGGTGAATTGGTGGTAATTGTGCTTTAGACATTGAGCTCAACCTTGTGCAGTTATGTCAGGTGTTGGAGAGGGTGTGCATTTGAGAGTACAATATTGGGGTGTCCAAGAGTACAAGATCTTTATTGGGCTCTTTGTTAATGATCATGCACAGCTGATGCAAGAGAACTATAATGACTCACAATAAAAATCTGAAGACTGGGATAGTTTGGCAAGGGCCCTTATCAGTACGGCCTGTATCCGCTACACTGAACAACAATGTCATCACCAATATGATGACCTCCACTGCAGAAAAAGGGATACCCTTGATCACTGAATCAGGGATTGTCAGGCAGGAAACACCCCAGAGATGTGTGTGCATGCTTTACATGTAGTACTTGTAAGTATTCAAGCTGAATATGGTAGAAAGTGGTATTCATAATGTTTATTTCTTTTTCCTTTTTCCACAGCGGCAGAAGAGAGGGCCTCAAATGTGAGGTTCCATGTGAGACAATTGACCAGGATGTAAGAAGCACATGGTAAGTAATCATAAGTATATGAAGTACTGTTATTGCAGCCTTAACTGTGATAGATAGATTATTTGCTATATCATACATTTATTCTCTCCATAACTCCTTCCCCACTCCATCATCCAATAACAATTAACACCCCTTCCCACTCCAGCATCCAATAATAATACACTCATCCAACTGAAACTAATCTTAAAACAATCTAGTATCCTAACATCATTACACCTACCACACCTTCCATCCATACTACATACTATTACTATTACATGTGATCCCCTCTGGGAGCAGAGGTAGAGGGGGTGCATACATCGCTTGAGTGGAGTTGCCAGCTGTGGTGCATAGGATTGTATACCAGACACACAGCACATGCCTACACCAGATGGAGAGCCTGCATTCCATCCTGGTATGGGAGACCGGCCATAGGCTTAGATGTCAGACACTGCAGCCTGTGGCGCGGTGATGGGAGAGTGCTAACAGTCCATTGGGTGAGGACTTGAGTCACATTGTTACCGTGCTGATGTCCATTGGACCTCAAACCCCCCCACCCCCACCCCAAACAAGATGTTCACCCCCTCTTGTGTCCTTCACTGACCCTGTCTCTTGTCTTGCATGTCTTGTCTGTCTGCAAATGTTTCTCTCCTTCCCAACTTGCCTGCTCCAGACTTGCCTATGCGGCCATGCCTGATTACGGTCCCAGAGTGGCAGTACATCCACTACTCCAGCAGGAAGTGTACTGTCCACACCCAGACACCAAGATGTAACAGGCCATGGGAGCATGGTCCTGGGTATTCCTGTGAAGGGAGCACATCCAGCAGACATCAGTCACCTTCAGACAGGAGCACAACATCTGACCTTGGGCATGGAGATGCAAGTGCAATTCCTGGCAAAGCCAGTTTTTGTGTTCAGGGGTAGAGGCAATGAACCATCAGATCTACAATGCATGGCTCACAGCATCCAACATACAGACACATAGGGCTAGCACTGAGTGATGATAACTGTGCCACATCCCTGTCATTTATCTTTTGAATTCAGGGATATTACATGGTGACCATCTATATTTATATGATGTTATTACCTCTAATTGTACTGTTGAACTAATAATTGTAACTTTCATTTAGATTGCACATAGCCATTTAGACAGTTGCTACCATAATAATTTATCTACTTTATAGCTGATGCTTTTGTAAGGGCTGTGAATTCAGACAATTAAATGTGTCTCATTAATGCATCTAACTTTGTCTTTAAGGATTGTTTAGTACAAACATATGGGTGCACATCCAAAGGCAACCCATCAGATTCAGAGCTCAGGATTGTCTGTCTGCAGTGAAGACAAATCTCATCAGAAAGGTAATATAGTATAATGTTCCTCTTTGCATTTACACCACCATAGGTTCTGAGATTCATAGGATGTGACTAGGGTATTGACCTGATGATGATTAGAGGCATAGCCATTACATCATAATATGATACTAAAAGTCAGATATAATGCATAGCCAAGTTTTGAGTAGCAAGGACCACCCATGCCAGGAGTGAAGCAGCAGTGATCCATGGCAGATAACATTTTCACAGCAAGTCATCCAGCCTGTCCTTCAACAGGGTGATGGGGATGCTCTGCTTGACATGGATTTGAAGCCTACAGCAGAGAAGAAATTACCTTTGAGAGATATATCTGTCTCTCCAGCATGTCCAATGTATGTCACAGTGCACATTAAGGTCCCTGGAACAGGAAACTTGAATCCCACATTGCTTACATACATGCAGCATTTTCATTCGATTTTGGCCACAGATAGTCCTGTAAGGCATACATAATCTGCCTCAAAGCTATCTATATGATACTGCACACAGTGCCAGATATGTAATTTTACCCACAGAAGACACATGTTGGAGAGCCTCTGGTGTTTTATTACTCAGACATGTCTGAGGTCTGTCAAATTGGTGCCGGTATTTGATAAAATACATTTCAAAGGGTGGATTATATTCATTAATCCATCCAATTAGGGATGAGTATAGGGGATTGCTAACATATATTGCTATTGGTGTAATGCCATTGCTAATCAGATGTAAGATGTAGGAAGTCTACCTCCCCACAGTAGACCCAGGTTGCAGTTGACATGTTTTCCAGGGTCTATCAAGGCAGAAGTGGGGAATAGTGCACTCATGGTTATTTTATAATAAGCAGGAATATTTATTATTACCACAGGGTATGATGATGCATTTCTGTGCAGTTCATGTAACACCCATGGCTTTGTCATCGGTAATTAGTACCACAGACACTCTGTTTTGTTCAGGACATCTGAGATATATATATATATATATATATATATATACATATATATATATATATATATATATATATATATATATATATATATATATCAAACATTACGGGCCACAGCACTGATACTTCTGTTACCACACAGGTGACATGTCTGCTAGTTAAGGTGAAGTCTCACACTGTGATTGAATGTTGTTGGTCTATGATCCCTTTTGCAAATGGACTGATAACATAGGATTTGATATTCACCTTGGTTAGTTTTCCACTGACAACAAATGTTGGATTGTGTTGAAGGCCTTGTCCAAGTTAAGGATAGGATGTGTGCACATCTTTGACTTTGTGTATGTCTCTGATCACAGTCTTGAATCTTACCAGGTTTTGCAGCCACACAAGATCCTTTGAGAACACCTAACTGGAACACATCTAGCATTTGGAGGTCACCTATTTCCCTGTGTATGAGATGCATGCAAACTTCATCCATTGCCTTATGACAGAGGTTGCATAATGTTATGGTTCTATAATTATGCTTGTATTTTGCCAATCATCTCTTGTGTGGTTGAAAAACAATCACTGTATTCCATTCAATGTGGACAATAGCAGTATTCAGACTGTGTTTGAATATGCTGCCTAGAGGAGTAGCTCACTGTTAAAGCACATGAAGAACACATGCTGGAATGCCATATGGTCCCATGGAGACTGTGCTCCTAGTCTTGGAGAGAACAATGATAATTTTCTCATTGTAGATACTACAGCTTGGAGGTGATGTTGCACATATGGTTTGTAGTAAATTTGGTGCTGCCAGTGGGGAACACTTTTCAGCCAAACTCATACCTCTCAACCTGGAAACATCAAAAATCTGGACAAAGGCCCATAAACATAGGTACAAATCTGTATGCTAGTTAACATAACATTTGCGTACATAATTATATAACCCCACCCACTCCAATGGAATTGTGGGATACCTACTTTCAAATACAAACTGAAGACTAGAGAAACAAAATATGGACCCAGAGTCCTATTGCAGCCATTCCAATGTCCCATTACCTGGCTATTTTGCCCCGTTTACGATAAACACTAATGTGCATACTGTTTTACTTCTACAATGTTTGTTTGGATTTTATTTTACATTTTATAGCACCAGCTGTAATAGACATCTGCTAAACAAAGTGATACAGTCTCACAATGAAAAGAGACTTAGCATTAAAACTTCTCTGCCCTTGAAACTTGCATTCATTGAAACAGCATCAAAACCCACATCCAAAGAAAAATGCATCTGGCTAGTGGTGGATAAAAATTACATTTGGGCTGTTTTCAAATCATAGGCCCCTTGCACATGAAACAATAAACATACATGTGTTCTTTGATACACCTTCCTGACTTTATTAAATTATATTCCTTGTATAATACAGCACACTTGTTAGAGCACATTTTAAATTTATTGTTTGAACATTTTTCTAGTAAGCAATGAAACAAAATGCATGATCCAATAATGACAAAACTGTCCAATTCATAACATTTCCATCAAAAAGTCTACTCAAACTTTTATAATCCACCAGTATCAGTAAAAGTCATCTAAATTCCATGTTAAAGAGATCTGTAACTAGGTTGCTTCTCGCAAACAACTTTATATTTCATTCTTTCATCTACAAGTAAAGTGTCTGTTGCCCTTGAAGAATAAATGCCTATTTTACATTAAAAATGATAAAGCTAGTAATATTTCAATAGGGAATGGATGGCAAACTGATGACAGGTTCATAGTTAATAGGTATCCCTGCCAAAGGAGGACATTCTCAGGACTGCAGCGTCCACCCCCTTTAAAAGTATAACACAGTACAGTATCAGCAATCCATTTACAGACAGTGGGAGTAGACCCCACAGCCATCTGCAGCAAAAGGAAATATACTACCAGTTGTGCTACTAACAATGCAAGTAGACTTTGCATAAGCAGCACTAAACTTCTCTTTCACTGAAGAACTGTACAGCACAAGAAATCAGGAAAAAGCCATAATTTGGGGGGGGGGGGCAAAGGCCCAAAACCCAGGCAGGGACACATTTTAAACATTGCTTGTATAATCTTAGAAAGTTGCTAGAATAAAATGTGTTACCATGTGTTTCCTAAAAGATAGGAAGACAAACTTAAAAGGCTATCATTATTTAGTGAATTCAGTTCTCACTGATTTGCCAGAATGAAATAAAATTTATGTTTTTTAACATTTGTTTACTGGGAATGTCTGACTTGGAACAAAGCTAATTTTCAAAAGAGGCCTGGGAAAAATGCTTCAGACACATATTTTTGTATTGTGGGAGGAAGCCAGAGCACCTAGAGGAAACCTACACAAATACACAGAGGACATGCAGACTCCACACAGAAGGCACTTGCCAAGAATTGAACCAGAGAACTTCTTGTTGTAAGGCAATAACACCACCACTGCACCATCCAAATGTTAAGAGGAATGGACTAGAAGTATGGGCCAAACAGATTCCAGGGCCCAACCAAATACATGCAAGGAGACCGGGTGCACGGATTAAACCAATATGAAACTCAGAAAAATATATCCGGCACCAGGAGAAGTTGCAAACAATTTGTAGATATATTTATTAGAGCAAACCCAAAAAATCCATACGCAGCAAACCAGTTTTGGTTGAGTAATCACCTTCAGTGCATTAGTGTGAACAAAAACTTCCACATATTTATATAGTAAAATAATCAGAAGAATTGATTGCAATCATCCATTATTAATTTAAACAATTAAGCAAATCAACTTAACTCATTCAGGCCAGGACTAAATAGTGCACCAAGCCTAACAATCCAACCTGATTCTTTCTGAGTTAAAATAGTATGCCATCCTGATTTACATGTTTTGTTATGTTCAATTCTGTCAATTATAGTGAACGTGAACTTAGCTGTTTTGTGTTTCAAAGTGTGTTTATATAGTGCATTGGATAATCTGTTATTCTTAATATCACTTAAATGTTCACTGATTCTGAATCTGAAAGGTCTAGATGTTTGCCCTACATAGAACGCAGAGCAAAAATAGGTGGCTAAATAGATTACCCAATTGCTGCTACAGTTCCCAAAACATCTAATTTCATAAACTCTGGATGTATTTTTGGTGGGGAACTCCTTTGTTTTAACTATATATTTACAGGCGTGACAGTGACCACAGGCTATGCTGCCTGTCAATTTGTCTCCAAACAGCGTTGTTTGTGGTTTAATCGACTCAGTGTGATGTTTATAGTGTGAAAAGTGTGAAGTAATGGTTCTACCTCTCCGATATGAAAATAAACAATGAGATGTAAGACAATGACCTAGTTTTTCTTGGGCCAACAAAATGTCCCAATGGTTATTAATGATGTCCCTGAACCAATTTGTATTAGATCCAAATGTGGTTACTAACCTAATGGGTTGTGAAGTTTGTTTTTTAGAATTAGTTTGGTCCCTATATTGCAATAGCTGAGTTCTGTCCTGTTGGTCAGCAAACATTTATGCATGATTAATGATTCTACCTGATATCGTCTATTGAGAAATCTCTGAGTGAGATCATATTGGCAGGGCCTGTGAGACTGTTCGGAGGATCAAATCTGTTTAATATGTAGATATTGAGATTTGGGAATGTTTCTGATGATGTGGCGCGGGTGATGGCTAGAAGCATGTAATAATGTGTTGTACTGAGGGAACTTTCTATGTACCTGTGTCTCCAGAGTATGATCCATCTGTCTGATAATGAAGACATTAGAAAAGTGATATTGTGATATTCAATATTGAGTGTAAATTGAATCCCCCATTTATTTTCATTTAGATATTCTACAAAGTCCTTGGCATAAGGTATATCACTCTTCCACACCATCCAACAGTCATCTAGATAGTGTCTCCAAATATCTATCTGGTCCAAAAATATGTTGTGATTGTCATCATATATTAATTGTGCCTCCAACTATCCCATAAAAAAGTCGCCATAGATGGGAGCAAAAGATGCTCCCATCGCCATGCCTTGGACCTGCCAATGACACCTCCCATTAAAGTAAAAAACATTTTTGGACAACACATGTTCCGTCAAACAAAGTAATAATGCGTTGAAACCAGGAGTGTATAGGTCAGATCTATCTAGCCAATATTGAATAGCCTCTAATCCCGCCCAATGTGAAATGCTAGTGTTTAGGGAGGTGACGTCTAGTGTACATAGATACCAACTGGATTCTAATTATGTATCTTGAATAATATAACAAAATTATGTGGTGTGCTTAATTCTAGACACAACCAGAGGTAGTAAGGGCTGTAAGTATTCAGTCAAAAAAGCTGATAAAGGTTCCGTTAATGAACCCCTGCCAGATACAATTGGCAGTCCTGGAGGATTATTGAGATGTTTGTGTATCTTAGGCAATAAATAAAGATATTGTGGTTGGGGGTCAGAAACCTTCAGTTGTTTGCGAGTTTTTAAGCTAATAATGCCTTCCTCTATGGCTAGACATCATGTGAAAATTTGTACAGTTGAGAGCTTTAACTCCATCAACCAAAAGTGAAGCTGGTATGGGTAGAAAACTCAGGTTCTTGCTCCTTGTACCTAAGGTACAGGGTTTGAGCCTAAGTAGCCCTAACCACCAGGCAGATATATCTGGGGCATTTCACATACACACACACCTAAACTGCTTTACCTGGACCATCCACAAAAAAGGCACCTAATGTTTGACCTCATATGAAGCTATATGCCTCCACACCTGCAACTTATCTATTCTGAAATTATTTTCACTATAGCAATAGCACAGTCACATATGACAGTAATACATTCTGAAAGTGCCCTTTAGAGGAATACTGTACTTGGCAGACTGCCATAGACTATTTCAGTCTCAGTGCTTACATTTGTAAGCCCTCATCTCAGCAATCATAGTATGTATCCTAGTGTCAAAAACTACATTCAAGCCTTCTAGTTATCTTCTCTTTTTCCTCCATACATTGCTGCTGCACTTCCAGTCCATAGATACTCTAGGAGAGATCTTCCAAAGGTCAGTGCAGTCGCACACTGTCTCTGCACCTCCCAGATTATTAAAAGTAATGCACCAACACATGCTTTGTCCTTGGGCCAGTCTTCTATTTTTCATGTTCTCCACTTAGTTTCACTTTCATTCTGATAAGATATCCACATCTGCAGCTTACACTTCTATAAACACACTGTATCTGATACTTACTTTCATGTCACACACTACATTTCATTCTTTGCATCTGCTTCCTGTAGCCATATTAACCTTTTAAAAACCTGAGAACACCTCAGAAAAAGCTTGGAAAACCATACTAAATAGAGTTGGATCCACCAACAAGTCCCAGTGCTGGTTAAGGGGGACCGGCCAAAATATTAAAAATTAAAAAACAGGCTGGACCACCAACACCTAAAGTGCTTTACCTGAAAATAAATGTTTCGCTGCTCACACACATGCTTTACCTGGAACATCTCGGTATTAAAAATCCCAACACACACATGCTTTACCTGGAACATCTAAAGTGCTTCCCTTGGAAATAAATGTTCCACTGCTCAGAGCTCCAGTCCTCTGCTTCCTGGAAATAAATGCACCAATAAATTCTCCGCTGCTCTCCAATTCTTTGCTGCTTCAGGCTTCACTTCTCATCTGTCCCACAGCTTGTAAAAACTTAAACCCAGTCCAGAGCAAGCCCTCACACACACCACAGTTAAATGAATAAAGAAACTGCAAACAGAATAATAAAGTAGCATGGTTACATGAATAAAGCAACGGAGCCCTCACACACACCATGGTTAAATGAATAAAACAACGGCACACAGAATAATAAAGCAGCACGGTTACATGAATAAAGCAACAGCACACAGAATAATAAAGCAGCACGGTTATACTAATAAAGCAACGGCACACAGAATAATAAAGCAGCACGGTTATACTAATAAAGCAACGGCACACAGAATAATAAAGCAGCACGGTTATACTAATAAAGCAACGGCACACAGAATAATAAAGCAGCACGGTTATACTAATAAAGCAACGGCACACAGAATAATAAAGCAGCACGGTTATACTAATAAAACAACGGCACACAGAATAATAAAGCAGCACGGTTACATGAATAAAGCAACAGCACACAGAATAATAAAGCAGCACGGTTATACTAATAAAGCAATGGCACACAGAATAATAAAGCAGCACGGTTACATTAATAAAGCAGCACACAGAATTAAGCAGTATGGTTACATGAATAAAGCAATGGTTCAATGCAATTTGAAATTGCGCGCGTTCAACGGCAGCATATAAACATCTTGGTAGGGTATTAAAAATCCCAACATCTAAAGCGCTTTACCTGGAAATAAATGTTTTGCTGGTCAGAGCAGCAATTCCAATTCTCCATTGCCTGGAAATAATGTAGCAATAAATTCTCCGCTGCTCAGACAGCAATTCCAGTTCTCTGCTGCTTCCGACTTCCCTTCTCATCTGTCCCACAGCTTGTAAACTTAAACCCAACCCAGAGCAAGCCCTCAGCTAAATTCTGACAGGTTGCTCATGCACGCCTTCACGCGATGATGTCAGTCCAAAAAAGCCAGAAAAATATTTTTAAAAACAAAATGCTGGGAAATTTAGAAATTAGGGGGTGCCACTCGGGAATCGTGGTACTCCATTATCTGGACCTCAATAATCGGTAAAAACCGACAGATTCGGTATGGTTGAAAGGTATGCCCAAACTTGCCTACTATCAGGTTTGGAAGTTACAGTGGGTTAGTATGTGTGCTACCATACACAAATGGATCTGAATACATCTGAGTTATATATTTCATTTTGCAGATGTGCTTGAAGAAAGCCTTATGGTTATCCCTGGATATGTTGTTGTGTAAATTATTAGCATAGTTGCTCTGTGAGGGATTTTGCAGGTGTCCTATTTACGTGTTTACACTGAGGAGAGTGGCCTTCCAAACCTGGTTTCTCAATGTTCTATTTGTAAACAGCAGCTTCTTTCAGTTACTCTATAATGTAGTAATGGGGTGGTGTACTATTTCTTCCATGGCATTTCAGTTCACAAACTCCAAGTAATATTGTGCAAGTGAGTTTGTTGTCCTATAATTATCCCAATTAATGGATAAATACTTTCACTCACCCCTGCCTGGGTTGTTTTGTTCTACTTTTTGTTCCATGTAGTAACATATAGTCTTTGTGGCCTTTCATGTTTATGGATGGTGACCTACTAATGAAGATAACATGAAGGGGGTTCCTATCCACAGTACGTTGGGCATATAATAACTCCATATAGCTATCTTCTCTAAACAGTCTTGAGGTATACTAATCTTTAATCAAAAATCAAATAGATATTACACCTATTGTTGCTCACACAACTTCCATTTGATGTCTGGTTGTTTGTAAGGCATTGTAGCCTTGCAAGGCCAAAGTACTTACTGCAACCTTATACCAGGTTTCTGTGATTGCACAGACAGCAACATCTTCACTACGAAGAGTGCTTACAAAGAGTGAGGCTTCAGATGTGAACTCCTAGGGTTGTGCAGCATGACCCTCACTTTGTCAGAGGCATACATTTTCACAATGGTTATTCTGCTTTTGTGACCTTGCCTAATAAAAGGATTATGGTGCACTTAAGTAGCTTATGTCTGGCAAAGCAGCATGCTCTATCCATCATGTCATCCCACACTGACAGGTACTCTATAACTTTAGAATGACACCAGAAACTTAGGCAGGTTCAGAGAATCTGTCATTCTTTATATAGTGGTATTATCCAAGGCGAGGGTATAATGCTGCTCAAACATAGGGACATACCTGGCTTGAACCCATATTTAGATAGCTGAATCATGTGTGTGTTCAAATATTTCCTCTAGTCATGTCTCAATTTGTGCATAGCAAGATGAATTATACTGGATTAAGAGTGGGACATGTTGTTGAGAGACTTGATTGCATGTGTGCTGTGATGACTACATCTGCCACGCAGCTGACACTAAACATATCTTTGTTTAAGCTGGAAAGTGGAGCAGATGTACATCTCACTATACAGTCAACAATTATTAAAACTTTTGAGATACATGCCATTGCCTTAAGTACTTCTGTGGTGAAAAAATTGTGATAATATTTCTTATGTGTAAAATCTGCTTGTAGCCTGATTCTGTTTAGGATGTGTCTACTGTATAGGCTGTTTTGTGGAGAGTACCTCTGCACATGATGGTCTGTGTTGGCTGCATATTATGAGTAGGAATGAAGGTATGTGAGCTGACAACTTGTTTAGTGTTACCCTTTTGGAAGCAATAGAGCACTGATTCCAGATTCCTTCTATAGGTGGAACTCTTGAAATTTGTACTTCAGTGAGGTAGGTGATACAGGTATTCAGTACACATGATGCATTATCTGCCCTGAGTCACAAAGCCCATGTCAACTATGCTAGTAGGGGAAATAGAGGGGAAATGATAGGTGATAATGGGAGGCTTGAACATGGTATCTGCATAGAGAATGGAAAAAAAAGGGGGTATATGTGATTTGACTGCCATTTTCAAGTGACTAATCCGTGGAATGTACATTAGCGGTCCTTCATAAAGTGGATCAATACCTCTGTTTTTGATGTGTAAGTGGGTAAATTGCTGCTTGTTATGCAACAGAGGTTCTGACAGCTAGATCTGCTCTGCTACATAGCATCAGCCATTTTTATTTAAAAGCAAGTGTATTGACATTTCTGCATGTATGAGGGAAAGGTGTTACAGCCTCTGTAAACAATCCAGAGCAGGTAACAGACATACTGTTAAAGCCCAAACTGAACCCAGACACACTAACCTTCAAATAGATACTCCTACGGTACACTCCTGCCACAAGTGTACAGAATGGGTTTCTCCAAACACAGATATCAGCTTCTTCTTTCTATTCTTTTGGATAGTACCATTAAGGCTTGCCACAGCAGATCATCTGCTTCCATTTCTACCTATCCTCTGCATCTTACTCTGTCACACCAACCACCTGCATGTCCTATGTCAACACATCCATAAATCATATCTTAAGCCTTCCTACTTTCCTCTTACCTGGCACCTCCATCCTTAGCATCCTTCTCCCAAAATACCCAGCATCACTCCTCAGCAAATGTCCAAACCAACACAATCCCATCACTCTGACTTTGTCTCCAAACTGTACAACATGACCTGCTGCTCTAATATGTGGTTAATACTCCTGTCCATTGTCAGCACACAATGCAAACCGTAACATCTGGGATTCTGCAAACACCTGTTATGAATCCTGTCTTTTTGACACAGCTGGTCTCACTGCCATCTTGTAGACCTTCCCATTCAGTCTTATTAGTACCCATCTGTTAAAACTCACTCCTGACCCACCTTTACACCCACTCCACCCTGCATTCTATCTCTCTTCTTCACATGTCTTCCACACTCACCATTACTCTGAACTGTTGATCCAAAATATTTCACATCATTTGCCTTCATTAACTGTACTGCCTGCATCCTAATGATTCCTCTATCCTCCCTCTCATTCACACACATACATTCTGTCTTTGCCTTGCTGACCTTCATTCCTTTCCTCTGTAGAGCATACCTTCATCTCTCAAGGGTCTCATAAACCTGTTTCCTATTCTCAATACAGATCACAATATCATCCGTAAAAGAATCATAGTCCACGGGAGCTCCTATGTGACCTAATGTGTCAACCTGTCCATCACCATTGCAAATATGATGCTTATGCATGCAGTAACAGGAATGTCACTGATTTCCATCTTATATAGGATGAGGTGACATCTACCCATTTGTCAGGCCAGTGTGTGACCATAGCCTGTTGTGACGTATACATATCCGACAATCTGATATCTCTGATGACATCAGGAGTGTCTGGTGAAGACAAGAAGACAGTCTCCCTTAGGTTGCTTTAAAATGCTCTGTGTAACATCCAGCAAAAGTTCATACACATAGAGTTGACTGCAGTGAGACTAGAACCCCCTCCCTATCTAAGTATATATGCTACAGATCAGAGTACTTAATGCATGCACCACAGCACATGCCTTATTTTAATAGAACTGCAGGTGATCATATGTTAGATGACATAAGCAAGACATTACGAGGACAAGAGTTTGGAGGACTGTCTTGACTGGATGTTTGTGCAAGCACAAATGAGAAGTCAGTGTGGGAAACACACTTCCACTTTTCCTTATACAAACACACACACACACAGCTGACTGCAGTGAGGATAGAACCCTTACCTACCTAGATTAACACACTACAGATTAGATTACTTAACATATACTCCACAGCAGAACTCTGATCTTATGGTAGATGACATCAGCAGGCCACATGGGGTAAAAGAGTTTGGAGACCTGGTTTGACTGGATGTTTGTGCAAGTAATCAATGGAAAACCATGCCATTTTTAAAGCTGGATGGGGATGCACACTCCCACTTTTGTTTATACACACACACAGTTGACTGCAGTGAGATTAGAACCCCTACCTAAGTTTACAGGCTACAGATCAGAATGATATAACCAAACCATGTGATCAACAACAGCTTGGGAGGCCTGCATAGTTACATTGCTTCGTAGTGTTATCTGAGGCTAGTAGCCTAGCAGACAAATACTGGTTATTAGCCTAGTTGTGTAACAACAATACCCTTACTGAGCCTATCTGTCTGTTTGCATTTGAATGAGCAAGCTTGTGAGTACCATCAATTAGCCCTGTCCATGAGGTAGAACACAACATTATATATTACAACTTGTACAGTGGATGATATATGTGTGGAAAACTCAAGGTGACCCATGGTTGTGCTTGATGGTGTTGTTGCTAATGGGGTAACAAAGGGATGGCTTGCCAATATATGTACATATGCTTATACTGTGCCCTGAATTTGCAATGTTTCCACATGTAGTCTTAAGAGAGATAGGGTGCCCGAGAACAATAGGGCACCATACCTCTCAACTGTCCAGATTTTCACATGATGCCTAGATGTTTGACTCACATTTTTGTTCTGTTTCCCACAATATTGTGGTTTTCTGGAAAATCAATGCCAAATCATTGAGAATGACATCAGAAAATAATGGCAGACATCTGAATTTTACACGTCATATTTTTAAAAAAAATCCATTCTAATGCAACGCCTCTTAATCTAGCACCTTTTTAAGTTTATAAGTACAATATTTAAAAAGTTTCCCTATTCTGGGGGCTTTGTCCCCCCATTGTTTGTGGCTTTGTCCTGATTTCCTGCTCTAAAAGCTGGAGAGGTATGTAGGGCACTATGGACATGTATGTGTGGAGATATATATATATATATATATATATATATATATATATATATATATATATATATATACAGAGAGAGAGAGCAAGAAGCATTGGATTTGCTCTATGGCTAACTAAGTGTACACGCATGTGCCTTTGCCTTTCTCTTACTGTTTGCACAAAGGTAAGCAGTATGCAAATGCGAGTCACATTGCTCACATCTGAATTTTACTGTTATGTAATATATACCTATTACTACAGCCCACTCCTATCTCTAATCCAAGACAGGATTTCCCAGTTACTAATGGCAATACTTGAATGTATCTGGTGTCAGTAGTTGGTTCATAGGTAGGTACTAGGCTATCTGCACGAAGGCATTTATAAGCCTAGCCAGAATGTGTTGGCTTTCGCCGCCCCCTTAGATTAGTTCCCTGTGCCTCTCTCAAGCAGAACCATTGAAGTGATCCCTGGGATAAACGTTCTGTTCCCCATCCACTCATCAAGGTTTCTCTTGAAGAGGGTTAGTGAGGAGCTCTGCCTAATGTAGATTGGAATCTTGTTCCAAAGCATGGGAAGTCTCTGGGACAGGAATCTATCCCTCCGGCATGTCCTATTTATTGTTGTGGTGAGGTTTAGATCCCTGGAGTGTGTGGCTTGAGTGGATATGGTTTTCTTTAGGTGGAGCATGTCCATCAATTCTGGGTTGGACACAGCCTTGTATGTCAGGCAGAGATCACCTCTGAGTAGGCGGTATGCAACCGAGTACAGCTGGAGTTTCTTCAGTTGAGCTGCATAGGGCATCTGCTTGAGGCCAGTGATCCTCTTGGTGAGGTAATTCTGTGGTCTTTCCAGTTGTTGCAGGTGTCTTGTAAGGTACATCCCAAATGGGGCATTGTACTCTATGATGGGTCTGATGAGTGAAGCATAGAGGGGCCTAATGACCTCTTTTGATCTGGATGCAAACCCTTTTGTGATTAGGTGGGCCACATAGAAGGATTTTCTAACCACTTTGGCAATGTGATTATCAAAGGAGAGGTTACTATCTACTTGGGTCCCAGATCCCTTATTACATCTTCCATATTTAGGGGGCTACCACCTATGTGGTAATTTGTCGGTACTTTGTTTTTTCCAAAGGGGATGACTATGCACTTTTTGGCATTTAGCTTGAGACCATGGTTTTGACACCAGGTATCTGTCTCACTGAGACCCTTTTGGATGATGCCTGTGTCAGCTGGAGAGTCAATTATAACCCCTAGTTTGCAGTCGTCTGTCAACGTGGTCAGCCATAGTCTTCCTGTGCTTGCTTGTACCTCCGAGAAGCATATGCCGAACAGGAGGGATCCTAGGACTGAGACCTGGGGAACACCACTTGTAACCGGTTTAGAGTCAGAAATAGCTCCCTCAACTCTTACCATGTGGGTTCTGTCCGTGAGCCAGTTGGCAACCCATCTTGTGACATGGGGGTTTATGTTCAGGCTGGTGAGCTTGTCTATAATACCAGAGTGGGGAATGGTGTTGAAGGCCTTTGCGAGGTCTAAGTAGGCTGTGTGGACCACCTGCCCCTCATCTATAGCCTTGGTAACTATCTCAAAGAAGTTCACCAGGTTTAGGAGGCATGATCTGCTCTTAACAAACCAAACTAGGTAGGGTCCAGTGTTTGGAGGTTCCCAATGTCTCTCTTAATGAGATCCATAATGATGTGCTCCATAGCTTTGCAGACCAAGCTAGTCAGGCTTATAGGGTGATAGTTCCCAGGGTTCGTTGTGGCTCCACCTTTGTGGAGCAGAATAACCCTTGCTGTGCACCACTCTATAGGCACATAGCCTATGGAGAGGCTGAGTTTAAACAGTGTGTTTAGGTGAGAGCTTAGTTCATCTTTGAGCTCATGTAGGACGCAGCCTGGGACACCGTCCAGTCCCATTGATGCTGTGTTTTTGGCTTTGGAGAGGGCTGTTTTAACCTGAGTGTCTGTTTTTTCAGGGGCACTACATTCTTCTGGTATAGTTATGGGCCCTTTTGGGGGTGAGAGGGGGTGAAGTTTGCACTGAACCTCTCTGCCAGGATGTTGGCTATATCGGTCGGTTCAGTGTATTTTGTGCCATTCTGCACTAATTCTGAGCAGATCAGAGAATTACCACTTAGATTCTTGACATAAATAAAGAATGCCTTGTGGTTATCTTTGGAGTCCTTGGCAATTTTTCTTTCAAAGCTAGCCATGGATGATTTTATGAGGGAATGTAGTTTCTTGCTGATACTGATCAGGGATATCTTCCCTTCTTGGGATTTTACTTTATTCTGTACTAGTTTCCTCCTTGTATTGTATAGCTTGTTTATGGCAGGGGTTCACCAGACTGGTTTCCTTTTCTTGGAGGAGTGAGTCTTTGTTTTGTTTGGGATAGCACGATACATGCATTCTTTTAGGTGCCAGTAAAGTGCATTAGTAAAGGATTTTGCAGCTTGGACAGCATTATTCTATAGCATGGGGGCTTTGAAACTTCCCACCTTGGTCTTAAATAATGTGAAGTTTGCTTTTGAAAAGTTTTTCACACTGGTTTCTTTGACCGGGGGTCGTGGCGGAATGTGGATATCCAGAGTTATTAGTTTATGGTCAGATCTAACCAGTGAGGGGTTAACCTCCGGTGTGGAACACGGGTCACCCATACTGGTGATGACCAGGTCCGATATGTTGTCACCTCTGGTGGGGGTGTTGACCAGTTGATCCAGGGAGTTTGAGTTTATAAATTTTAGGAAATGTTGGGCAAGGGAGTTTGTACTTGAGTAGTTCTCCCAGTTAATGTTTGGGTAATTGAAATCTCCCAATATCAGGGTTTTTAGTAGGATCTTTATGTTTCCCAGTGTTTCCAGGAATGCGAAGTGGGGGTCCTGGGACATGGTGGGTGATCTGTAGCAAGCTATAATTTGAATAGCAGTTTTGCCCATTGTTAGTTGCACGTGGATGATCTCTGCAGCATTGTGCTGTACCACTAACATGGAGGTGTGGGTATCCTTGATGAATATGGATACTCCCCCGCCTTTTGTATTTTGGTACAGGTTTTGTGGCCAAAATGTATGGTATGAGTTGTAGCCTGGAAGTGCTGGGGTACTCTCTGGAGCCTTAAACCAGGTTTCTGTTAGTGCACATATATCGATTTTTGCCATACTGAGGAATGCCTCGAGTGTGTGCATTTTGAGGTTTCGACTTCTGGCATTGAGTAACATTGCTCTCAGTTTTTTGTTACTTGTGCTATTTATGGCAGTGGGTTTGTCTTTTGAGCCTTGCCTAAAAAAGGCACTATGGGGGTGGCAAGAGCCTTGGCCAGTATTCGAAAGCCTAAGGGTGACAGGTGCAAGCCGTCTCTAGCGATGCAGCGTGGCTTGTCGAGCCTGTCATCCCAGGCTGACAGACACTGGATCCCCTTTGAATGACACCAGAAGCTTAGCCAGTTGTTGAAATTGATAACCTTTTCTCTATACCGTGGTATAATTCTTGGTGAGGGCAGGATGCTTCTTAGGGTCAGGGTCATACCGGCCTGGGCTACGTGATCAGAGAGCTCTTCCATGTCTCTTTTCATGTAGTCCAGGGAGGTATGTCTCAGGTCATTCGCACCAATATGGACAATGACAGAGTCATATTTGTACTTGTTCTGGAGTGACCTGAGTGCTTGTGTTATGTGGCGGATCCTGGCACCCAACAGGCAGCTAACAGTAATCTTATCCTTGTTCAGCCTAGTGAGTGGGATGTCAATGTGCCTGACAATAGAGTGACCTATTACTAGTGTGTTGGGTATGTTATTTTGCCTTAAGGGCTGTGATTGCATGGAACACTGGTTTTGTGAAGTGTGTTTCATGGTTTGTGTTGGGGGGTGGAGGTTGCTTGGATGTCTGCTTTGGAGGTCTCCGTTACTTCTGCATATTTTTATTTAGAGCCTCCTTGTATGCTTTTGTGTATTTATGTGTGTTTTTTGCTGGTGCTGGTTTCATAGGTCTATGTGAGACTGGTGGTGTGATGCAAGTAATTCCCTTCTCCTCTTGACTGCCTGGTCTAGTCTTGGGTTGAGAGAGCTTAGCCTCCATTTTGGCTGTATAAATGCATCTCTCACATGTATTAGTGTTTGGTAGAAGGAGGAGTGGGTTGTCTGTGTACATAAGGCCATTGTAATATTGCCTCAAAATGCCCAGATTCAGCAGTTGGACCAGGGAGTACACCTGAAACTGCCCTTTGGACATGCCTGGATAGGTACAGTGAACTGTTTTACTGATTGGCTAGTAAGGTCGAATAGAGAGCATTGTCCTTCTCTACAGTATGGGGGGGGGTCTAGTGCTATGGTTTATTAGTGCTTGCTATGAGTTTTGAGCAAGTGCCAGGATAAGTAAATGGTTTGAGTGCTTAAGTTGAATGTTTGTTTAGTTCCAAGAGAAAAATTGAAGAGTAGAATTTGTGGAACCGGGAATAGTTATACCATAGCTAACTGGTGCTGCCCGGCACGCAAAACCGCGCAAATGTGGGTTTTATAGCAGGGAATTGAAAGAGATAGAAATTAGCCCAAAAGGGCCAATAAACTACTAATATCTGGGCTGAAACCACTCCTCCAGGGACAGATAGGCTGCTCAAAGCTCCCTCTCTCACAGTGAACAGAGAAACTTCCTTCTATCCAAGTAAGGTATGGGCAAACACAGACACTTGTTACACAGCCCTGAATTCAGCACTAACCTTAAAACTGAACTATACTAGCTTAGAAAGGTGGGAGAACAAGTATATATTTTTTGTTTTTCTTCAGAAAATAAAGCAGATGCAATAAAAAAAAGCACTTTAAATGCACAGAAATGACTATCACACTTGAGTGGTGGTCAGACATAAATAATATTTCCTAATTCATTGTATCTGTACTGCTGCCCTCCGCACAAACCAGCTAAGCCTTATCAAAAAGATTTTAAATATGCGGTGCATCATGCAAATGTGGAATTAAGACAAAACAAAGTCGGTAACAGCATGGGACATAGAGTCACAGTCTGTAAAACACAACCTATTGCTAGTACACATCCAAAACCTCTACTTATATCAGGATTCAAACCCTCAACAACATTACAGCTTCATCAGACAGAATACCTGCCTCAGTCCTTTTGGCCTGAGATGCAGCTTGACAGAAGAGTGGTCATTCATTACACAACCACCTGCATAACAATGGACACTTTTATACATGAGTTACCTAACACGTACTATGTAGGATGAAATCTACAGTATTTACCTGGAAATGTGGAGATAATAATTGTGAAAAACAGATATTTACCATGTGTTTGGAGGACCATAGATGAGTTACTGTTATGGCATTTACAGGTGGACACCCCTGTTTTAGGGTGTGGAGGAATGAACCACATCTACTGTTAGGATACAGACAAGTCTGAAGTCAGACACTGCAATGTGTAGCCTCACTTTCTAACTTTCTGTGTTGGATGATTCACCAATAATCTGCTGCAACAGGAGGCCTACTAATTACAAATGGACACATACTAGGAAAATAATGTCAATATTCACATGTTACTTTAATTTCTATACAAGTGCACCGCTATTTACTTGTATACTGTACCACATTCATAGATACAAAGAATGTATCATAATACTCTACAAGACTACAGTATAGGCTTAGGATCTGCCTTGCAAATGCAGAGGTTGACACAAATGTGGTTCAGGGATGACTCTGTCTGATGAAACCAGTACACAGCCAATACATGGATAGGTACAGGTTGTGTGAGTTGCCTGGCATCATTTTTACTGTATGTATGTGAGAAGGAGAACAGTATTAGTCCCTAGAGCCCTAAGTAGATGGCACAGTGGTTCAATGGTTGCATTGTCACCTCACAATCTCGCAAGAGGTTCTCTGGTTCGATTCTCTGCTGGAGTGTCTTCTGTGTGGAGTCTGCATATCCTCCCTACATTTGTGTGGGTTTTCTCCAGGTACTCCAGTTTCTTCCCATGTTACAAAGACAAGCCTCTGCAGCATTTCTCCCCTGGCCTCCACTGAAAATTGGCTTTGTTCTAAGTTGGACTTTCTCGTTAAACAAATGTTAAATAAATAAATACAATAAATAAATACAGTAGTCAGTGAATGTTCTTTGCATTGTCTCTTAGCCAGAGCACAGACATACTGAGAATTCCTTCATCTGCCTACGAGGACAGTGGTTGGGGGTTCCTCCTCTGAGTCCTTCTCTGACAGTGACTGTGGTTACCTGGGCATTGGTGGGGGGATGTGTATCCCTTCCCCTTGCTGATCCTACTGCAGCTGTTTCTGCAGGATCAGATTGTGCAGCATAGCACATACTGTGAATATTTGCGTACATGTGAGTGGAGTATACTGCACGGCTCCACCAAATATATCTAGGCACTGGAAACATGACTTCAGAAGCCCAAACACATGCTCTGTGATGTTCATGTGCCTTACTATGATGTTCTTCTTTGGGTGTGTGTACATTTCTGGTGGGTGTCATCATCTACGGTTCCAGGGTGTAGCTTGTATTCTCCAGTAAATGGCCCTGTGGGATGTCCCCTCTAGCAAACATTTGGTACAGCTGTGATGTGTGCCAGATGTGGGAGTCATGATAACTGCCAGCTTCCCATCACACACATTGAAGATAATCCCCTGGACATTAAACACAACTTGGCAGTTGATGGAGTGGTATCCCTTGCAGTTAATGCAGATTCTACCCTGATCAACAGGTGGTGCCTTGTTGTGTACATGACTGCAATCAATGGCACCCAGTACTTCAGGGTAGTGCAGTACACTGTAGAACCATTGCATATTGCTGGCTCTCTCGTCAGCAGAAAGTGAAATTATATGTGCTCATTGGCATGTAACAGCAAAGCATCCAGGAACTGGTGAAGTATCCTGGATTCTGATGCCTGTGACACCACCATCCTGTCCCAAGTTGGTCTTTGAAAAATACTTGTAGCTAATATCCTAAAGGCTATACATACCTTAGTTTCTACTAGAATGGGTGACCCTTTGTTGGCTCTTGCTCTGAGGACAGGGGGGCAGAGCTCACAGAGTTCTTGTAATATGCTCCTGTCCACCTTGTAGCACTCTATAATCTCCAACACATGTAGCACCTGGAAGGTTACCCCAGGCCTGAACACTCTTCTCCTTTTTGGCCTAGGCAAATTGTCAGCAGCACCAGCAGCACTGACTTCAGACACTAGAACATGCAGATGTAGAACAGCTGCAGCAGCCCCTAGCATTATCTCAGTCAAAATTTCCAAGTCTCTATTCCAATGGTCTTGAAGTATCGAGAGAAGATCAGAATGCAAGCTGTATGCATACTTTATACATTTCTTGAATAGGTCCACCATGTGGGATTGCATAATTAAGGTAAACCATGTACAACTTTTATATTTTCATACCTGTTCTCATGAAACATACATAAACTGCTAATTACTACAAGTTACACTTTATTTCTATAAGCTGCAGTGTCAGAACAGTATGCAAAAAGTTGCCATACCCTACAGTTAAACCCTGGACCATCTGCACTCTAGTCCAATATGCAATATCTGTTGCTACAGGAGCAGTTATGTAAATCCCATAACTGATGACTAATAGCAGAGCTCAGCCCTGCTTACTAGGTTTATGCGATGCCCAGCAATGCTCAGCAATCTTAATTGAATGCATCCAGTTTCTATTTTTGGATGTCTAGCTCATGTCTGATATGTGGCTGGTCTGGTCGCGCAAACAAGGTATGCATCACCAAAACCATTGGCAGCAAGTGGCGCACATTGCAAACACATGCAGTACACCCCCCTCCCAAAACAAAAGTGACCTGGCACACACCCCTGATATCATCAACATCCACTGGAAACATAAACACTGTGCAGGAGCTTACATAAAGTGAACATTCCTACGCAGTTCCTTCTTTTTCTGCTTCAACAAATCCAATGATTTTTGCATTCATTTGCATAATAACCATGCTGACAGCCAGAAATCTACATGGTTACTAGCCATGTAAGCTGGGCAGTAGCACATGACCATGATTTTAAAGACACAAGGCAGTATATTACTTTACGTATTGTGAAACTACATTATACTTCTCTTTTCCATAATGTTTCTGGTATTCATATTTAAAACCTTTTGCAGCAAGAGTCACACTGTATAAACATGAGGTAAAAAATGTATTTATACCAATCTAACACACACTCCTGATGATTTTGGACACACACACACACACACACACACACACACACACACACACACACATTTATTTATATGGCTATACTTAAAAGCACCTAAATACCCAAAGTGTGATATTGCTAACATAAAAAGGATAAAAAAAATTAGCTCTCAGATTGTACAATACCAGATGAAGTATGCTTCCCAATACCAGTAATGTAGCAATCTCACACAATCTCACACAATCACCAGTCAACTATTTTGCTGACAGCCATTTAAAGGGATGCCTCCCATTAATAATTATATATTTTTAACTCTACCTATATCTATACATATTGCTTATATTTCATATATATATATATA